>NC_083369.1:149550245-149853276 GCF_030254825.1 Meriones unguiculatus
GGGAAATTTCAGTGATGGCACAGGAAAGTTCAGTCTTTGCAGGTGAAAATTCAACCATCTCAGGCAAAACTTCAACCTTCATAGGAAAAAGGTCAAACATTGTAGTTGACATTTTAACCATCGAAAGAGAGACTTCAAAAATAACAGGCAAGATATAGTCACCTCAACGGAAAGTTCCGCCATCACAGCAGAAACTACCAGGTGAAATTTCAACATTTGCTGGAGAATCGTCAGCCATCACAATGGAAACTTCAACCACCTCAGGTGAAGTTTCAGCCACCTCAAAGCAAGGACAACTTTGGAATGTGCAATTTCGAACTTTGCAGGAAAAAATTCAACCATCCCAGGTCGAATATCAACCATTAGAGGTGAAATTTCAGCAATGGATCAGGAAAATTCATTCTTGCCTGGCGAATCTTCAACCTGTTTGTTGAGGGATTAAGGAAGGAAGAGGAATTACAGGCCATATTGAAGTCAGTCAGGGCACCAGTTTGTGATAAAGAAGCACTGATAGCCAGCTGCTGCTCTTTAGAAACACATGCTTCCAGTTCAGGGGCAGATAGACCAAGGTCTGAGAAGGACGTGTTCTGCATCTGAATCAGCATGTTGTCTTTGACAGAATACAAAGGTGGCACTGCTGGTGATTACCACACACCAAATTAGAGTGTTCCTGAAGTTTATAAGTCAGGAGAAAATGGCCTACTGAGTCACATGGGACAATACAAACGTACTACTTTATATCATGATTTTTTTTTTTTAATAATCGATTACAATGCAGTGTTCACGAAACAAAACCCATGTGGAAAACCAGTTATTTTTTTTTTTTCCATGTTATAGTTGTTTATTGTTTTCTTTTTTTTTTTTTTTTTTTCAATGCAGTTTATTCAGGAACATTGAACAATCCTCGGACCCCGGGGAAAGCCAGCCCACAGCTTAAATAGCCTCTGGGTAGCCAACCCAGGCATGCCACGGGGGCAATGCAGATAGGTCCACATACATGGAAGCAAGCCAGATCCTCGGCCTTAGCCAAATGTGGAGTTGTTCCTGACAGAGAGCACTCACCATCGGGAAGGTGGAAGGCGGAAACCAGCTCCATCTTTAAGGCATAGGATTCTGCAGCTCTCTACAGTTCCCCTTTTTGTTTTAGACGCATCAGGCAAGAGTAGAGGTCTGATCTCTGATATTAGAAATAAATTGGGACTTTGTACAGATGTTCATTTAGGTGTCATCCACCCAAAGAGCATCGGACCCGTCGGATACCTTTTTCTCAGAGGCGGGACCTGGGGCATCAACCCGCATGCAATCAGACATGCTCTTCTCTGGGTCCAAAGCGGCTGACCCTGAGTGCAGTGCTTAGCCTCGCATCCTGAGCGTATCATTTTAGCTTTTTATGGTATCCAACCATGCTTGGGGAGAATGTCTTGCTTCAATGGCTGTAAAGGCCTGAATGATCATGGCTGCATCACACTGTTGTGAGACTCTAATCTTGCATATATACCACAGGCAAACCAAGGAGACCAACACCAGAAGGCCTGCTAACACTCCCATGCCCGCCCATTCCTTCAGATGATTCATGGCTGCAGCAATCCATGTTGATAATCCTGTGGCTAGTCCTGCGTCCACTCCGGTAGAATTTACTGTGACAATGGCCACTCTCAGCTGCTCCATCGTAGTATCGAATTCTCCAGTCCAATTACCTAAAATATAGCTCGACAATTGTTTAGACAGATTTGCAGCGCAGGAAAAATTCTCATGTTGTATGCTAGTGACACAAAGTCCAGCATACTTTCATTGACAGCCAGGTTGAGCGATTTGCCATAGGGTATCAATTTGCTCCTGCAAGAGGTCAATCCTCTGATTGAACACCATCAAGCTTCCTTTTAGTTGAGCATTAATTCCTTTATGTACAACTAAGGCATGAGCTACATTGGCTAAATGATTATTCAGGGTCTGAGCAGTCTGCCCAGTATGACTCATGGCTAATGCCCTGGTGGTAGCTCCAACAGCCGTCAATGAGATGATAGTAACAATGGTGGCTGTAGTTCCAAGATCCCTTTTCTGTCTGAAGAGAGTCATAGCGTGAGGGGCATCAATGGGCATAGGCATCCAGTGAGGCATGCGAGTAACCAGGGCATACCTAACTTTACTAGCATTGGGGTTTAAAAAAAAGCGAGTATCATTACCACAATTACTTGGCTCTATCTGGCTAATAATGAATAAAAATGGGGGATATAGACAAACAGGTGTGGGCTTATAGGAAATATTATGAGAAGCCTTAACCCCTCGTTGGAACATCCTGCGTCAGTTCTAGAACTAGCAGTGGTGGTGTCCGAGGTCTGAGTAGGTTCAGGAGACCATTGCCCCCAGGGGCGAGACGTGCTCCATGCCAATTGACTAACTCCATGTTTTCCTCCCATTTTGAAAGTCATTTAAGGTTCTTAAATTATTTTTTTCCCTTTTTTTCTTAAATTTTTCATCAATTACACTTTATTCATTCTGCATCCCCCTATATGCCCCTCCCTCCTCCCATCCCAATCCCACCCTCCCTCCTCCCTCTGCTTGCATGCCACTCCCCAAGTCCACTAATAGGGGAAGTTCTCCTCTCCTTTCTGATCTTAGTCTGTCAGTTCACATCAAAAGTGGCTGTATTGTCCTCTACTGTGGCCTGGTAAGGCTGCAAACCCCCCCCCCCCAGAGGGAGGTGATCAAAGAGCAGGCCAATCAGATTATGTCAGAGGCAGTCCCTCTTCACATTACTATGTAACCCAATTGGACTCTGAACTGCCCTGGGCTACATCTGTGCAGGGGTTCTAGGTTATCTCCGTGAATAGTCCTTGGTTGGAGTATGAGTCACTGGGAAGTTCCCTATGTTCAAATTTTCTTGTTCTGTTGCTCTCCTTGTGGAGACCCTGTCCTCTCCAGCTCTTACTATTTCCCAGTTCTTACCTAAAATTCCGTTCACTCTGCCCAACAGTTGCCCATCAGGCTCAGCATCTGCTTTGATAGTCTGAAGGGCAGAGGCTTTCAGAGGCCCTCTGTGGTAGGTTCCTAGGTTGTTTCCTGTTTTCTTCTTCTTCTGATGTCCATCCTCTTTGCCTTTCTGGATCGGGATTGGACGTTTTAGTTAGGGTCCTCTCTCTTGCTTAGTTTCTTTAGATGCACAGGTTTTAGTGGGTTTGTCCTATGTTGTATGTCTATATGAGTGAGTATATACCATGTGTGTCTTTTTGCTTCTGGGACAACTCACTCAGGATGATCCTTTCCAGATCCCACCATTTACCTGCGAATTTCATGATTTCCTTATTTTTCATTGCTGAGTAATATTCCATTGTGTAGATGTACCACAATTTCTGCATCCATTCTTCAGTTGAGGGGCATCTGGGTTGTTTCCAGCTTCTGGCTATTACAAATAAAGCTGCTACAAACATGGTTGAGCAAATGTCCTTTTTGTGTACTTGAGCCTCTTTTGGATATATGCCCAGTAGTGGTATGGCTGGATCTTGAGGAAGCGCTATTCCTAGTTGTCTGAGAAAGCGCCAGATTGATTTCCAGAGTGGTTGTACAAGTTTACATTCCCACCAGCAGTGGAGAAGGGTTCCCCTTTCTCCACAACCTCTCCAGCATGTGTTGTCACTTGAGTTTTTGATCTTGGCCATTCTCATGGGTGTAAGG
This sequence comes from Meriones unguiculatus, assembly GCF_030254825.1. NCBI lineage: Eukaryota > Metazoa > Chordata > Mammalia > Rodentia > Muridae > Meriones > Meriones unguiculatus. Next base: position 149,553,918 of record NC_083369.1, read on the forward strand.
TGAAATCTCAGGGTTGTTTTGATTTGCATTTCCCTAATGGCTAATGAGGTTGAGCATTTCTTTAAGTGCTTCTCTGCCATTCGGTATTCCTCTACAGAGAATTCTCTGTTTAGCTCTGTTCCCCATTTTTTAAGTGGATTACTTGGTTTGCTGCTTTTCAGCTTCTTTAGTTCTTTATATATACTGGATATGAGTCCTTTGTCAGATAAAGGGTTGGTGAAGATTCTTTCCCAATCTGTAGGTGGTCGCTTTGTTTTGATGACGGTGTCCTTTGCTTTACAGAAGCTTTTCAGTTTCATGAGGTCCCATTTATTGGTTGTTGCTCTTAGAGTCTGTGCTGTTGGTGTTCTGTTCAGGAAGTTTCCCCCTGTACCAATGAGTTCTAGGGTATTTCCCACTTTTTTTTCAAGCCGATTTAATGTGTCTGGTTTTATGTTGAGGTCTTTGATCCACTTGGACTTCAGTTTTGTGCAGGGTGACAAGTATGGATCTATTTTCATTTTTCTACATGTAGACATCCAGTTAGACCAGCACCATTTGTTGAAGATGCTATCTTTTTTCCATTGTATGGTTTTGGCGTCTTTGTCAAAGATCAGGTGTCCATAAGTGTGTGGGTTTATTTCTGGGTCCTCTGTTCGGTTCCATTGATCCACCATTCTGTTTCTATGCCAGTACCATGCAGTTTTTAAAACTGTTGCTCTATACAGCTGATAAACACCTTCAGCAAAGTGGCAGGATACAAAATTAACTCAAAAAAATCAGTAGCCCTCCTGTATACAAAAGACAAAAGAGCTGAGAAAGAAATTAAGGAAACAACACCCTTCACAATAGCCACAAATGACATAAGGTACCTCGGAGTAACCCTAACCAAGGAAATCAAAGACTTGTATGAAAAAAATTTCAAATCTCTGAAGAAAGAATTAGAAGAAGATATGAGAAGATGGAAAGATCTCCCATGCTCATGGCTTGGTAGGATTAACATAGTAAAAATGGCCATCTTACCAAAAGCAATCTACAGATTCAATGCAATGCCCATCAAATTACCAACACAATTCTTTACAGACCTGGAAAGGAAAATTCTCAACTTCATATGGAATAACAAGAAACCCAGAATTGCTAAAACAATCCTCTACAATAAAAGATCTTCTGGAGGTATCTCCATCCCTGATCTTAAGTTGTACTATAGGGAAAACCAGTTATTTAAGAGGAAACTGTATGTTTCATTCATCTGTTCTTGATGGTTTTGGACAAAAAAAATCACAATTTTGGATGGGATAGTCTTCATTAATAATTATTTGAGCAGTTAATACAGTCTCAACTTTCTTCTGAGTTCCCATTAATATTTTTTTCCTTCCAAAATCCTATGGCCTTTCTCTTAATTGTCAAAAGTATCATCATCTTTTACACACTGATTTCTATGTCCATCGTGTTGATAGCTGCCGACATGCACAATGAATTATAATGGAACAACATCAGACAACATTCAGGAAAAACTCATCTTCTCCCTTAGTGCTTCTGGATCAAAGGTCAAGTTCAGGGTGAAATTCTAGATAAGGAACGCTGAACCAGAAAATCTCTGAGACTCATTGAAGGACACCTGCCAGACCTGAAGGTGCTATAGTTAAGTGGATGCTCCCTTGTGCAAGCAGCCAAAGGCATAGTTAGGAATGATGACTCAGGAAAGGGACCATAGGAGCCAAAAATAGACACTGTAGGGAAACAGAGGAGAAAATGATAGTCCTTTAGGACAATGATAAATAGCTCTCTTAAGTGTCAAATATCATTGGGCTGTAACTTGCCTACGCACTGTGGATTGGCCCCAAAAGTGGCCTGCATGTTTCTCATCAACTCTTCAGAAACAATTGGATGAAACACACAATGCTAGGTTGCACACAGATTGGTCCACTAAAAATTGGACCCATGGCCTGGTATATGTTCTACCACTGGGCTACAATCATAGACTCCAGGGGGATAATCTGTGCTTGAAGTAGCACTATTTGAAGTGATTTAGTGATCCTGTTTTTGAAATAATTTATTTAATTATGGCTAATTATGCTTGGTAAGCTTTCAATATTTTTGGTTTGTTTCCTTTAAGCACCTTCAAAAAACCACAAGGAGAAGTATGTCCACCAATCTGTGGGACTTTCTAAACCTTAGTATTTCAAAGATGTTAAAATATCTGTACCTTTCAAATAATAAACTCTTTCAAAAACTTCAGTCATTTTCCTTCTTCAGCTACAGGTATCTAACTTAGAAACAGACATCAACTATTTAAAGGTCCACAGCACTTGCTGTTACTGGCTGCCAATAGTCCCTCACATACACCCTTTACCATAGTACAAATGGAAACTCACTATAGGTAATACAATTTACCTATAGGTAAAATTATAGGTGATAGTAACTATAGGTAAATTTGCTCCACACAGGGCTTTGAGGTTCATGAGAAACCCAGGTCTCACTGAGTCCTGTGCCACCATACAACATTCACTCAATGTGAAGGGTGCAGTCTGGCACAAAGTCACACTGGCATTGGGTGTCAAATGGCTGGCTAGATGCCTCAACAGCCAAGGACATGCTTCCATGTACTGTCCCATCCTCTGTACTCATGGGATCCTTAGTGCTTGGCAAAATTATGTCAAGAACACCCCAAAGTTAGTGAATATAGGTGTTCCTAGTGTGAGTCCCTGTGTTCACCCTATCATATGAGTACATGTGTGCAAGTACTGCCCTGATCAGATTTTGGGGTTTTGTAGTTTTTGGTTTGTTTTTTGTTTCCTTTGTCTAGACAGAGTTTCTCTGTGTACTCCTGCCTCTCCCTTCTGAGTGCTGGCATTAAAGGCATGCACCACTACCCCCTGGCTAATCTTTTTTGTCTTGTTTTGTTTGTTTGGGTTTTTTTTCCGGAAGAGGGGAAAAGTGTTGTGTTATATGCTTTTGTTTGAACCACCCTTCCGGTGTAGCCTGGATTGAAACTTTGGTTTCCTCCTGCCTTCAACTCTTAAGTGCTGGACTTACAGGAGTGGCAACTTTCCTCATCTCTCTCTTTCTCTAATTGTGTGTATGGGATCATGTGAGCATGTGTGTATACGTGTGTGAGAATCTGTATGTGCTTGCATGTGACAGTCTGAAGGTGAGCCTCTTCACCTTTAATTGAGGCTGGGTTGCTCACTGACCATGAAGGGCAGCTATTCCAAATTGTCTACTAAAAAGCTTGCTCAGCGCATCCCATACCTCTGCTTCCTGAGTAGTGGGATTAAACGTCAACACCAAGCCTGCCCAGCTTTTATGTGGGTTCTAGGAATGCAAACACTGCTCTTCTTGCTTATACTGAGTCATCTCTCCACCCCACCTCTATTTTATTCTTCAATTATGTAAATCCCTTTTTCTCTTAGTGTCATCATCATACACACACACACACACACACACACACACCCTTTGAAGTGTCTCCCCCAAAGATGTTCATAGCCAATGCTGAGAACCTACGTTAAGGAGCCTGGTGAATGTGCTCATGCTATAGATCTTGAAAGAGGACAATCACTGGGGAAGGCAGAGGCAGGTGGATCTCTGAGTTTGAGGCCAGCCTGGTATACAAATTAAGTCCAGGACAGCCAAGGCTACACATAAAAACCCTGTCTCAAGAAAAAACGGAAGGAAGGAAGGAAGGGAGGGAGGGAGGGAGGGAGGGAGGGAGGGAGGGAGGGAGGGAGGGAGGAAGGAGGGAAGGAAGGAAGGAAGGGAGCAAGGAAGGAAGGAAGGAAGGAAGGAAAAGGATAATATTGGATTGTCCTGGGGACTCTAAATCCCATGGCAGGTGTTGTTGTAACTGAGGCAGAAGGAAATCTGAGACAGAAAATAGAAGTTATACGTTGTCCTAGTCACTGTTTTATTGCTGCAGCAAAACTCCATGACCAGGCAACCTGTAAAAGAAAGCATTTAATGTGAGCTCACAGTTCCAGAGGATTAGACCACCATGGTAGGGACCATGGAAGCAAGCAGGCACACATGACCCTGAAGCAGTAGTTGAGGGTTTACATCTAATCCATAATCAGGAATCACAGAGGGCTAACTGAGAATGACATTAGCTTTTGAAGCCCTAAATCCCCCCCTCCAACTCCCTGCCCCCTGCCAGTGAAACACCTCCAACAAGGCCACAACTCCTAATTCTTCCCAAAACAGTTCCACGAATTTCAGAACAAGCCTTCATATACATGAGCCTGTGGGGGCCAGTCTCATTCAAGCCAACACTTACACAGAGAAAGAAAGGTCATAGCAAGGTGATGCAGACAGAGACCTGACCATAGCTAATAAATGCTCTAGCCACCCAACCCAGAGGAGGCAAAGAATAGTTTCTGTCTTTGGAGCTGGAGTGAGTACAACTCTGTGACATCTTGATTTGGAAAGTCCAGCCTTTTTTACTATGATAGTGAAGGCTTCTATTATAGTAATCTATTAATTTGGGCATAAAAACCAGTATACAGACAAGTACACCACATGTTGTGTACGTTCAGGGAGAGGGTGCACAAAGTTGTGAGAACATTAAGTATACTATGTGTTGTGAAAGGCAAAGATAAATAGTAGGCATATTTTCAATATCAGAATTGTAATGCTTTTAGCCCAGCAATGGTGGCACTCACCTTTAATCCCAGCATTCAGGAGGCAGGGGCAGGTGGATCTAGTCTACAGAGTGAGTTTCAGGACAGCCAGAGCTACACAGAGAAACCCCAACTTAAAAAAAGAAAAGAAGTGTAATGTAATGGTTTTAATTTAAATGTATTTTTTAAAGACATGGAGCACAGTGTGCTACATAAATTCTAAAGCTTGATAAGGCAAATCAAGTTTTCTTACTTGTCTTCATAATATTCTTTCTTCTTCTTCTTCTCTCTCTCTCTCTCTCCCTCCATTCTTCACTCTCTTTAAGCTCTGCCACATTTCAGTAAAGACAAAGGTATATAAGTATCTGTGTTAGTGGCAACATTAATTTTCGGATTGAGCTGTGAGCTGGGATGTCCTAACAACAGAAGCCTAAAATCCATAAATGATCTTTCTAGATGCAATTAGAAGGTCACGGTGGCTGCTGAAGCTAATGCTGTTACATCTGAACCATTAGATGCCTCCCGTCACATCTACCCACTTACAAACCCAATATCATCAGGATCTCATCTTGTGCTGCCAGGTGTTCCAGGCCAGCTTTCTGAAACACCAGAGTCTGCCGCGGGGTGTCTGATAGAAGAGGTTGAGGGAGGTCTCCCAAATTCATCTGAAGGGAAAGGAAGCAGGAGAGTGAGATGGAAGGAGTATGGCTCGGCCTTAATGAACACTCAGGAAGTCTGACTCCAGTCTCCCCTAGGGAGATCATAAGCACATACACATCACATAATTGTCCCTTCCCCCTTAGTAAGGGCCCAAACCCTTATAAACTGTACTACTTACTTATTAGCTGCAAGCCATATCACTCCCACAGTGGAACAAAATTCTTCATGGGTGGCTAAGGAACCACTGGCAACCAGCACTCCCAGAAGCCCTCAGGTGGTCACTGCTCAGAGCACCAAGACCTTCAAAGCGATACCTGCCTCCTGCTGAAAACCTTTTTTAAATATGTTCACGTTTTTATCTGGGAACCAGCTTTTAAAATCCAGATTTAAAAAGGACCCCAGTCCATAACTGTGTGTGATGGCTCATCTTGGCTCTCAACTTCACACACCTAAAAGAGGGAATCTCAACTGAGGAGTTGCCATCAGGTTGGCCTGTGGGCATGTCTGTGGGGCATTTTTCTTGATTTCTAGTTGATGTAGGATGACATAGTCCACTGTGAGCCTTTGGCATGTTCCTCAGGCTAGGGAACTTGGAACTGTATAAGAAAGGTGATTGAACCTCAGGTGAAGTGTGGACGAGTAAGCAGTGTTCTTCTGTGGTCTCTGCTTCAGTTCCTGCCTTCTGCATCCTCCTTTGACTTACCTCAAGGCTGGACTATAACACAGAAGTGTAAGCCAGATAACCCTTTCTTCCACCAACCACCTTTTGGTCATTTTATTTATTCACAGCAACAGAAAGCAAACTCAGACAACCAGGAGCTGCCTGTACTCTTCACCCTTACCCTGCCATGTTTGGTTCTGAGATCTCTACACCTTGCTCAACTCAACTTTGTTGGCCAAGTACCGGTTTGTCTGTGCCTACGTGACTTGTCTCACTCTGTACTGACTCAATAGGTACAAATCAAATGGACTTAATGTTTCCTGAGTATGCTGAACAAGTATTCAGCTTCTTTTTTTGTGGTACAAACAAGTGACTCTTTGCTTTGGGGGAGGAAGTGCTCTCCTGTTTAATAACTGCTGAAGCTCTAGCAATGTGGCTAAGGCATCTTCTCGAACAGAAATTGCAAAGGCAAATACCCTAGACCACCACTGTAGGAGAGTGAACAATGCCAGGTATAGAATAATAACAAACTGATGGGCATGAAATTGCAAATCAGTGTGCTTATAAATACTTCACAGGACAACTATAACACCTGTGTGAAGCAGGGCTTGCCAGTGGGTCACCAGTAAGTGGTCTGAAGGTTCTGAATTTCCAGAGCTGAAAGTGCCAACCGATTACAGATGTCCTGGATCTCTCTCCTGTTTGCCTGTGTCACCAAGGAGCCCAACACTTTTGTTGCTTGTCTCTACCTACCTTGGGTAAAACAAAGCACCAGATACGCCAGACATGTTATATAAATTAATGTGAGAATTATATGTCAATCAGTAAATCTTATGAGATGGAGAATGTAGCTGCATTTTTAGTGTTTGTCTATTATTCATGAAGCCCTTTGTTTGATTCCTAGTACTGCATAAATCAGGCATAGTAGTAAATGCCTGCTAGCCCACAACTGGTAGGTTGATTGCAGGAGTATCAGAACTCTACATCATCTTCAGCTACATAGCAAGTTTGAAGTCATCCTGAAATACATGAAACCCTGACAAAAAAGCTGGGTGGTGGTGGTGCACACCATTAATCCCAGCACTCAGAAGACAGAAGCAGTTAACATCTGTGAGTTCAAGGCTAGCCTGGTCTTCATATTGAGTTGTTTACAGCCAAGGATACACAGTGCAATTTCCCGCAATACATGATGACTCACAACTGTCTATAACTTGTTTGAAGGATTTTGATACTCTTTTCTGGCCTTAATGCAGGCAAAACACACATAATCGTAAAACAACAACAAAAAATAACAACACATTTTTTTTGAAATTTTTTTTATTTTATTTTTTTATTAATTACACTTTATTCATTTTGTATCACCCCATAAGCCCTTCCCTCTTCCCCTCCCAATCCCACCCTCCGTCCCCTTTCTGCATGCATGTCACTCCCCAAGTCCACTGATAGGGGAGGTTCTCCTCTCCTTTCTGATCTTAGTCTATCAGTTCACATCAAAAGTGGCTGCATTGTCCTCTACTGTGTCCTGGGAAGGCTGCTCACCCCACAGGGGAAGGTGATCGAAGAGTAGGCCAATCAGATTATGTCAGAGGCAGTCCCTCTTCCCATTACTATGTAACCCACTTGGACACTGAACTGCCATGGGCTACATCTGTGCACGGGTTCTAGGTTATCTCCATGAATAGTCCTTGGTTGGAGTATGAGTCTCTGGGAAGTTCTCTGTGTTCAAATTTTCTTGTTCTGTTGTTCTCCTTGTGGAGACCCTGTCCTCTCCAGCTCTTACTATATCCCACTTCTTACATAAAATTCCATTCACTCTGCCCAACAGTTGACCATCAGGCTCAGCATCTGCTTTGATAGTCTGTAGGGCAGAGGCTTTCAGAGGCCCTCTGTGGTAGGTTCCTAGTTTGTTTCCTGTTTTCTTCTTCTGGCTTTCAGAAGCCCTCTATAGAAGGTTCCTAGGTTGTTTCCTGTTTTCTTCTTCTTCTGATGTCCATCCTCTTTTCCTTTCAGGATGAGGATTGACCATTTTAGTTAGGGTCCTCCCTCTTGCTTAGTTTCTTTAGATGCACAGATTTTTTTTTTCAATGCAGTTTATTCAGGAACATTGAACAATCCTCGGACCCCGGGGAAAGCCAGCCCACAGCTTAAATAGCCTCTGGGTAGCCAACCCAGGCGTGCCACGGGGGCAATGCAGATAGGTCCACATACATGGAAGCAAGCCAGTTCCTCGGCCTTAGCCAAATGTGGAGTTGTTCGTGACAGAGAGCACTCACCATCGGGAAGGTGGAAGGCGGAAACCAGCTCCATCTTTAAGGCATAGCATTCCGCAGCTCTCTAGAGTTCCCCCTTTTGTTTTAGACGCATCAGGCAAGAGTAGAGGTCTGATCTCTGATATTAGAAATAAATTGGGACTTTGTACCGATGTTCATTTAGGTGTCATCCACCCAAAGAGCATCAGACCCGTTCTATACCTTTTTCTCAGAGGCGGGAAGGAGGCAGAGGCAGGAGGATCACGAGATGCACAGATTTTAATGGGTTTGTCCTATGTTGTATGTCTACATGAGTGAGTATATACTGTGTGTGTCTTTTTGCTTTTGGAACAACTCACTCAAGATGATCCTTTCCAGGTCCCACCATTTATCTGCAAATTTCATGATTTCTTTATTTTTCATTGCTGAGTAATACTCCATTGTATAGATGTACCACAGTTTCTGCATCCATTCTTCAGTTGAGGGGCATCTGGGCTGTTTCCAGCTTCTAGCTATTAGAAATAAAGCTGCTACAAACATGGATGAGCAAATGTCCTTATTGTGTACTTGAGCCTCTTTTGGATATATGCCCAGGAGTGGTATGGCTGGATCTTGGGGAATTGCTATTCCTAGTTGTCTGAGAAAGCGCCAGATTGCTTTCCAGAGTGGTTGTACAAGTTTACATTCAGACCAGCAGTGGAGAAGGGTTCCCCTTTCTCCACAACCTCTCCAGCATGTTTTTGATCTTGGCCATTCTGATGGGTGTAAGGTGAAATCTAAGGGTTGTTTTTATTTGCATTTCCCTAATGGCTAATGAGGTTCAACATTTTTTTAAGTGTTTCTCTGTCATTCAATATTCCTCTCCAGAGAATTCTATGTTTAGCTCTGTTCCCCATTTTTTAAGTGGATTACTTGGTTTGCTGCTTTTCAGCTTCTTTAGTTCTTTATATATACTGGATATGAGTCCTCTATCAGATAAAGGGTTGGTGAAGATTCTTTCCCAATCTGTAGGCAGTCTCTTTGTTTTGATGATGGTGTCCTTTGCTTTGCAGAAGATTTTCAGTTTCATGAGGTCCCATTTATTGATTGTTGCTCTTAGAGACTGAACAACACATTTTTTTTCATGTTTTTAATGTCTTTGAAAAGATTACAAGGCTGGAGGCATAACACTTGCCTTGTACATGTGAGATCCTGAGCTTTCTGTATGGTGATTTGAATGAGAAATGCACCCAAAATCTTGGTCTCCTGTTGATGACTCTGGCTGAGGAGGTTTGGGAGGAAGTATATTTCCAGGAGTGGGTGTTGAGTGCTTAAGGCCTCACTCTCTTTCCCAGGTCACTCTTTTTGCTTCATGCTTGAGGTTCAGGAAATTGTTCTCAACTTCCTGTTCCTGCTGCCATGCTTTCTGCTTGTATCCATGCCTATGCTCTGCCATCGCAGACTCATAAACCTGAAGTTAGATAAGGTTAAACTGGAGCGCTAAACCCAAATAAACTCTTTCTTCCATAAGTTAGTATGGCATCATGTTGTAGCACAATAGAAAAGTAATTAATATTGGCTCTCAAAAAATGGCATGTGTTAGGTAGACTTTTATCATAGCTAACAATCACTGCTGTGCTTTCTCCACTTGGAACACAAACAAGTGATTCCTAGATACTTGTACAATGGATTTGTGTAAAGCTAAAATATTCCATAGATTGGAATAGAGAATTCTGGTCAGCTCAATATCCTGAAATCCCAAAGGCTGTCTGGAATGTTGCGGGTTTTCTTTCCTATAGCAAATAAACTATCACAAAGTCTGGAATATGGTATACTCTAAATAAAATAGTTTCATCCTTTCTCCAAAAGCAGTTCTAAATGTTTGCAATATATATATATATAGGTATATTAAGGTTTTAATATATATTAATATATATGTATGAAATATATATATATATATATATATATATATATATATATATATGCTGGGCAGTGGTGGCACACACACACACACACACACACACACACACATATATATATATATATATATATATATATATATATATATATATATGCTGGGCAGTGGTGGCACATGCCTTTAATCTGGGAAGCAGAGGCAGGCAGATCTCTGAGTTAGAGGCCAGACTCCTGTATAGATTTCCATAATATACTGGTTTTTTTTTTTTACTATAATCTTCTATTTTTGTTGAAAGCTTAACAAATTGAAATTTCTTTTTTTATTTTTTATTTTATTTTTCTTTATTAATTACACTTTACTCACTTTTTATCCCTTCCACCCCAGTGGTTCCCTCCCTCCTCCCATCCCAATCCCTCCTTTCCTCCACCCTCTGCATGCATGCCCCTCCCCAAGTGCACTGATAGGGGAGGGCTTCTTTTCCTTCCTTCTGATCTTAGTCAATTAGGTCTCATCAGGAGTGGCTGTTTTGTCATCTTCTGTGGCCTGGTAATGCTGCATCCCCCTCAGGGGGAGGTAATTAAAGAGCAGGCCAATCAGTTCATGTCAGAGACAGTCCCTATTCCTATCACAATGGAACCTACTTGGATACTGAACTGCCATGGGCTACATCTATGCAGGGGTCTTAGGTTATCTCCATGCATAGTCTTTGGGTTGGAATAGCAGTCTCAGGAAACACCCCTCTACTCAGATTTTTTGTTTCTGTTGCTCTCCTTATGGAGTTCCTGTCTTCTCCAGATCTTACTGTTTCCCACTTCTTTCCTAAGATTCCCTGCACTCTGCCCAAATGTTGCCCATAATTCTCCGTATCTACATTGATAGTCTGCAGGGCAGAGCTTTTCAGAGGTTCTCTGTGTCAGGCTCCTGACTTGTTCCCTCTTTTCTCCTTCTTCTGATGTCCCGCCTCTTTGCCTTTATGGATAGGAATTGAGCATTTTAGCAAGAGTCCTCCCTCTTGATTAGTTTCTTTAGGTGTACAGATTTTAGTAGATTGTCCTATATTATATGTCTATATGAGTGAGTATATACCGTGTGCATCCCTGTGCTTCTGGGATAGCTCACTCAGGATGATCTTTTCCATATCCCACCATTTACCTGCAAATTTCATGATTTCCTTGTTTTTTTATTGCTGAGTAATATTCCATTGTGTAGATATACCACAATTTGTGACTCCATTCCTCGACTGAGGGGCATCTGGGCTGTTTCCAGCTTCTTGCTATTACAAGTAAGGCTGCTACAAACATAGTTGAGCAAATGTCCTTATTGTGTACTTGAGAATCTTTTGGATATATGCCTAGGAGTGGTATAGCTGGATCTTGAGGAAGCGCTATTCTTAGTTGTCTGAGAAAGCGCCAGATTGCTTTCCAGAGTGGTTGTACAAGTTTACATTCCCACCAGCAGTGGAAAAGGGTTCCCCTTTCTCCACAACCTCTCCAGCATGTGTTGTCTCTTGAGTTTTTTATCTTAGCCATTCTGATGGCTGTAAGGTTAAATCATAAGGTCGTTTTGATTTGCATTTCCCTGATGGCTAATGAGGTTGAGCATTTCTTTAAGTGTTTCTCTGCCATTCGATATTCCTCTACAGAGAATTCTCTGTTTAGCTCTGTACCCCATTTTTTAATGGGATTACTTGATTTTTTGATGTTTAACTTCTTTAGTTCTTCATATATACTGGATATTAGCCCTTTGTCAGATAAACTGTTGGTGAAGAACTTTTTCCAATCTGTAGACTGTCGTTTTGTTCTGAGGACAGTATCCTTTGCTTTACAGAAGCTTTTCAGTTTCATGAGGTCCCATTTATTGATTGTTGCTCTTAGAGCCTGTGCTGTTGGTGTTCTGTTCAGGAAGTTGTCTCCTGTGCCAATGAGTTCAAGGATATTCCCCACTTTATCTTCTAAGTGGTTTTGTGTGTCTATTTCTATGTTGAGGTCGTTGATTCACTTGGACTTTAGTTTTGTGCAGGGTGATAAGTATGGATCAATTTGCATTTTTCTACATATAGGCTTCCAGTTAGACCAGCACCATTTGTTGGAGATGCTGTCTTTTTCCATTTAATGGATTTGGCATCTTTGTCAAAAATCAGGTGTCCATAAGTGTGTGGACTTATGTCAGGGTCTTCTACTCAATCCCATTGATCCACCAGTCTGTTTATATGCCAGTACCATGCAGTTTTTAGTATTGTTGCTCTATAGTACAGCTTTAGATCAGGGATGGAGATACTTACTGAAGATCTTTTACTGTAGAGAATTGTTTTAGCAATTCTGGGTTTCTTGTTGTTCTATATGAAGGTGAGAATTTTCTTTCAAGGTCTGTAAAGAATTGTGTTGGTAATTTGATGGGAATTGCATTGAATCTGTAGATTGCTTTTGGTAAGATGGCCATTTTTACTATGTTAATCCTGCCAAGCCATGAGCATGGGAGATCTTTCCATCTTCTGATATCTTCTGATTCTTTCTTCAGAGACTGGAAATTTTTTTTCATACAAGTCTTTGACTTGCTTGGTTAGGTTCACACCAAGGTACTTTATGTACTTTGTGGTTATTGTGAAGGGTGTTGTTTCCCTAATTTCTTTCTCGGCCCTTTTGTCCTTTGTATACAGGAAGGCTACTGATTTTTTATTTTTGAGTTAATTTTGTATCCAACCACTTTGCTGAAGGTGTTAATCAGCTGTAGGTGTTCCCTGGTAGAGTTTTTGGGCTCACTCAGGTATACTATCATATCATCTGCAAATAGTGATACTTTGACTTCTTCCTTTCCAATTTGTATCCACTTGATCTTCTTCAATTGTCTTATTGCTCTAGATAGGACTTCAAGAACAATGTTGAAAAGATATGGAGAGAGTGGACAGCCTTGCCTTGACACTGATTTCAGTGGGAACGATTTAAGTTTCTCCCATTGAGTTTGATGTTGGCTATAGGCTTGCTGTATATCACCTTTACTATGTTCAGGTACATGCCTTGTATCCCTGTACTCTCCAATACTTTAAACATGGATTTTGTCAAATGCTTTTTCAGCATCTAAGGAGATGATCATGTGGTTTTTCTTCTTCAGTTTGTTTATGTGGTGGATCACATTCATAGATTTCCGTATACTGAACCACCCTTGCATGCCTGGGATGAAGCCTACTTGGTCGTAGGGGATGAAGTCTTTGATGTGTTCTTGGATTCGTTTTGCAAGTATTTTGTTGAGTATTTTTGCATCAATGTTCATGAGGGAGATTGGCCTGAAATTCTCTTTCTTTGTTGGGTCCTTGTGAGGTTTAGGTCCCAAGGTGACTGTGGCTTCATAGAATAAGTTTGGTAGTGTTCCTTTTGTTTCTATCTTGTGGAATATTTAAAGAGTATTGGTGTTAGCTCTTCTTTGATGACCTGGTAGTATTCGGTGCTGAAACCATCTGGCCCTGGGCTTTTTTCGCATGGTAGACTTTTGATGACAGCTTCTATTTCCTTAGGGGATATAGATCTATTTAATTGGTTTACCTGGTCCTGATTCAGCTTTGGCATGTAGAATCAGTCAAAAAAATTGTCCATTTCATTTAGATTTTCAAATTTTGTGGCATATAGACTTTGGAACTAAGACCTAATCATTGTTTGGATTTCTTCACTGTCTGTGGTTATGTCCCCCTTTTCATTCCGGATTTTGTTGATTTGGATAGTTTCTCTCTGCCTTTTAGTTAGTTAGGCTAAGTGTTTGTCTATCTTGTTGATTTTCTCAAAGAACAAGCTCTTGGTTTCACTGATTCTTTGAATTGTTTTATTTGTTTCTAATTTATTGATGTCAGCCCTGAGTTTGATTATTTCCAGCCATCTATTCCACTTTGGTGTGTCTGCTTCTTTTTTTTCTTTTTCTAGGGCTCTTAAATGAGCCATTAAGTTGCTTGCATGAGATGTTTCGAATTTCTTTGCAAAGGCAATTAGTGCTATGAACTTGCCTCTTAGCACTGATTTCATAGTGTCCCACAAGTTTGAGTATGTTGTGCCTTCATTTTCATTGAATTCTAGGAAGTCTTTGAGTTTGGGTGAAAGGTTCTGTAGATGTCGGTGAAGTCCATTTGATTCATGACCTCTGTCAGAGTTACTGTTTCTTTGTTTAATTTCTGTTTTGTTGACCTGTCCTTTGTTGAGAGTGGGGTGTTGAAGTCCCCCACTATTAATGTGTGGGGAGTCTATGTGTGGTTTAAGTTTTATTAAAGTTTCTTTTCCAAATGTGGGTTTCCTTGCATTTGTGGCATAGATGTTCAGGATTGTGATATCTTCCTGGTGGATTTTTCCCTTGATGAGTATGAAGTGTCCTCTATCTCTTTTGATTGATTTTAGTTGAAAATCTACTTTATTTGATATTAGGATGCCTACTCCTGCTTGCTTCTTGGGTCCATTTGCTTGGAAAACCGTCTTCCAGCCCTTTATTCTCAGGTAATCTCTATCTTTGTGATTTAATTTTGTTTCTTTTATACAACAGATTGTTGGGTCTTGTTTACGCATCCATTCTGTTAGTCTGTGTCTTTTTATTGGAGAATTGAGTCCATTGATGTTGAGGGAGATTAATGACCAGTGGCTGTTAGATCCTTTGATATTGATGTTGGCCATGGTAGTGTGTTTGTGTGTTTGGCTACTTTTGTTTTGCTGTAGTGAGGTTATTTATTTCCTATTATTTCTTGAAAGTAGTTAGTATTCTAGGTTTGTATTTTTCCTTCTAGTATCTTCTGTAACGCTAGATTTGTGTGTAGGTATTGTTGAAATTTGTTTTTGTCATTGAATATCTTGTTTTCTCCGTCTATGAGGGCTGAGAGTTTTGCTGGGTACAGTAGCCTAGGCTGACATCTGTGTTCTCTTAGGGTCTGCATGATATCCATCCAGGCCCTTCTGGCTTTCATAGTTTCTGTTGAGAAGTCAGGTGTGATTCTAATGGGTTTGCCATTATATGTTACTTGGCCTTTTTCCCTTGCAGCTTTTAGTATTTTTTCTTTGTTCTGTATACTTACTGTTTTGACTATTATGTGATGGGAGGATTTTCTTTTCTGGTCTAATTTATTAGGTCTTCTGTAGGCCTATTTTATTCTTATAGGCTTCCCCTTTAAGTTGGGGAAATTTTCTTCAATGATTTTGTTGAAAATATTTTGTTGGCCTTGGAGGAGGGAATCTTCTTTTTCCTTTATTCCCATTATTCTTAGGTTTTGTCTTTTTATGTTGTCCTGGATTTCTTGGATGGTTTGTGTCAGGAAATTTTTAGATTTATTATTTTCTTTGACGGATACATTGATTTCTTCCATTGTATCTTCCACACCTGAGATTCTTTCTTCCATCTCTTGTAGCCTGTTGGTTATGCTTACCTCTGTTGTTCCTGTTTTCTTTCCTAGGTTCTCCCTCTCCGTGATTTCCTCTGTTTGTGTTTTCTTTAATTATTCCAATTCTACCTTCAGATCTTGAACTGTTTTGTTGATTTCTTTCACCTGTCTGACTGTATTTTCCTGTTTTTCCTTCAATCCCTTCAGCTGTTTGTTTGAACGTTCCACTGTTTCTTTTATTTCTTTCAGTGACACAGACTGTTTGGCTTCATCTTCTTGTATTTCTTTCAGATGACCATAATCTGTTTTATTATATCTTCCCCTAATTCTTTATGCATTTTATTTACTTCCTCCATTAATCTCTTCATTAGCATAGATGTAAGGTCATCTTCTTGAATTTCACTTATGTTAGGGTGTCCAGAGCTACTTGCCCCTGGATAACTGGGTTCTGGGGATGCCATGTTATTTTGCCTTTTGTTGGTTGTGCTTTTTCACCTGCCTCTACACATCTCTCTGTCTCAGGTGTTGTCTGTTAATTTGTGGTGCCTGCTGAGTCTTGGAAAGGGGAGAATCCACTTGGCGGGGTTCTGAAATTCTCCTCTGTTTTTTGGGTATGGTCAACTCAATAGTGTTGCTTCTCAGGAATTGTCACAGTTCACTTCAGGTGTTTGGACCTGTTTGGTAACTGTGGTATTCAGAAAGGCTCTCCTCTCATCAGGAGAGGTCCTGGTGATGGCTGTCCTGCTGCTGGGTTTCTTGCTCTGAATTTAGTGAGCAGCAGCTGTTACTCTTAAATTGTAATTTTTGGGTGCAGCACTCTTGAAGGACCCACAGTTTTGTCAGTCTAGCTAGGGATAACTGGTTGATCCTTGGCACAGTATCTGAGGGCTGCTATAATGGCTTTCTGGCTTTTGTAGGTCTGAGGATGCAGCTGTGTGCCCCAGTGGCTTGTTGGTACTCAGTAATGGTGGGTGAGCACAGCACTCCGGCCTGCAGTAGAAAGCTAGTGCCTAGAGTCTGTGTGAATCCAGAAAGTCTTTTGTTGCTGGGTGTCCTGAGAGTTAGACCTGATGATCTCCCAGCTGTGGGGTTTCCTCCTGACATTGACACCCAGTCTTTGCTTTGGGGACCGCCGTTCTGTCTGCGATGGCGAATAGAACCTGCAGGCACAGATGCCTGTGGCTCTGCCTTTCTGGCCTTTGGGAGCATGGGTGTCTGCCTAAACTGGGGAATTTTTCCCAAGACCTTTTTGGGATTGTGATATCAGCTGAGTGCTCTGAGATCAGACCAGCCGTTTCCCTCCCTGTGGGTTTGCACCCAACATTGATACCCAGTCTCTGGTGCACTGGGGCACACAGTTCTATCTGAGGCAGCAAATCAGGTGCACAAGCAGGGCTCTGTGCTGGCGCCTGGGTCCCTGGCTCTGACTCTGGGCTGGTTCCTGGGGCGTCCCTGGAACCCAAGACTTTTCCAGGGGATGTCTGGGTGACCTAAGGTCAGTCCCAATCTTTTCCTGCACCATGGGGTTATCTCTCGACTGGAAATTCCATTCTGTGATGTTGTGGTGTCCACAGTTCAGTCTGGGACAGTGACCAGAGCACGCTGGCATGTGGCTCTGGGCTGGCGACCAAGTGCCTGGTGGAACAGGGATCTCTTCCGTGGTTTAGCAGGGTGAGTTAAAGCTAATTGAATCTCCCAGTGGGGTATCCTCTCACCTGGGAAACACAGTCACTTGTGTTTTATGGCTGCGAGTTCTGATTGCTGGTCACTATGCCGATCCTAATGTGCTGCTGGTCAGAATGAGAGTTGTCCCAATGCCATCATCTTGCCCCACCTCCTACTACTGTAATTTTTTTTTAATCTGGTTGTCTTCTGACCTCCATACATGCAAATGTAGCCAGTGCATGTCCACATACACAGAGACACACTCATTTCTTACTCAGTTTGCAGACAAAAAAGAAAAAAACAACTTTTAACCACATCTGCGTTTGACTGATCCTGCCTGCTGTTGTCCAATCTCTTTTTCTGCAGTGCTGGGGTTGAACCCAGGGTCTCGCATAAACATGCATATGAGCAAGTGCACCACCACCCTGAGCTACAGCCGCAGCCCTCCAGCCTTGTTTACAGTGGTGGGCCACCCTCATCCCTGGGTTTTATACTTTTCATAGGGTGGTGGCAAGCAAAAAATACACCAGGAGAACCTGCACAAACTCTTCTCTCTATAGGCCTACCCTGTGCTGGCACCAGAGTACTTTCCTTTGATTACTTCAAGGGAACAAGAAAACTTAGGACCAAGCAAAGCAAAGACTCAAACCAGAAAATACAAGTAAGTATAGAGGTTTGCCATTCCCTGGGAAACTAACCAGACAAGTGCCTGGATGTGTACACACCTGTGTTCAATTGTTTATAGAACTGGACTCAGATGATCTATTTAAGAAACAACAACAACAACCTTTATATTTGATAGGGTAAAATTCCCTAAAATGGCTTCAAAGATAGGATTTAAAAATTCCCTTTCCCTCTTCTCTATATGAGGTATCTTTTGTCTCCTCTTGTTTTTGCTAGAAGGAAAGAGCACTGTGTACATTTTCTCATCACCCCGCTGTGCATGCTTGAGCTCAGGATCATGTTCACAGCTCACATGTTGTGCTGGCGGCCTGCATGCATTCCTCCCTGCTTCCATCCTTGAAGGAACAGATCTCAGCAGACTGGAGCCACAACTGTTATGCTGGCAGCGGGTGATGGTTGCAATGAGGGTGGGGATTGACTGTGTGATGTTGTTAAGCTATGGATCTATTTGGAGGATGTCTGATCAGGGCGATTAGAAAACACCTGAATATAGTGTGCGACTCAAAGCTACTATCTTAGTTGTGATTGTGAACACCAAGGAGAGGGAAAAATAGATGATATCTATAGGACTGTAAGAAAACACACTGATCTGACGGTCAAGATTCCTCACATTTGATGCTTTCTATGACTTGGGTCACCCTATTTAATACTTCGCCCACCGTAGTTACTATATAGTCTCTCAGGTGGCATGGTGGCTCACACCTGTACTCCCAGCATTGATGAGGTAAGAGGATCAGTTTAAAGCTTCAAAGATATGCATGAGGTCCTGTCTCAAAATAAATAACAACAAGATCAAGAACAACTGAAAGCAACCTGTGTAAATATTCAACCTCTGTTAATTAGAGATTTTGCTATTAACACACATCTGATTTGTTATTATAAGTAGCTCAAGCACTCAAAGCACATGCTGCTGCACACACTGAATAACTCAAAGCTGCTGTGAGGAGCAGCATTCTTAAACAGCATCACTGTGGTACAATAGGGCTTACATGAGGAAGTTGTTCCTCACCTACTTTTTCAGCAAGTGGCATAACCTTGTCAAACTCCAATCCTGTAGCAGAAGCCCATCTAAACCTCTATGGTTCTCTTTAAGATTTATTTATTTTAAAAGATATATCTTATTGCTAATTATGTGTATGTGTGTATGTGTGCATAAGCATTTGTGCATCTGTTAGTGCATGTGTCTGTGGAGTTCAGTAGTGAGCATCAGATACCCTGGAGCTGCTGTTATTGACAGTGTGAACATCCTGGTATGTGTGGTGGGAACTGAACTTGAGAGCCCCACAAGAGTGATACCTTTTTTAACCACTGAGCTATCTCTCCAGCTTCTGTTTAGTTGTTTTTCTTCTTTGAGATGTGGTCTAATGTCTCTCAGGGAGAAATTAAAGTTACTATGAAACACAGGCTGGCCTTGAACTCCTGATCCTCTTGACTCCAAATCTGAAGTCCTGGGATTCTTGATGTGCATCATCGTACTTGGTATCTTTCTGCAGTTTATAAATGTAATTGCACATACATGTTCAGTGAAACTCTCTAATTTAGGGTTAGTAATTAGTATGATGTACAGGACACAGAAACACCGGAGTCTAAATGAAGCTATCCATCTAAGCTTGCACACATTCCATTGTAATGGGTGTCATGTATCACTCATGTATCTGTGGTCTGTTGTTCAGCAGAGATCACAGTTGATATTCACAGCAGTTTGACTTCAATTGCACATCTACTGAAAGTTTTTTCTCTTATGTTTACCCTCAACATAGTGAGCTCAACAAAAGAAAAAAAAAAACATTAACTGTCTAGTGGACACCCTTCTAGAAGTATACTCACTTCCTGTCCAAGAGAATGGCTGCTGTCTGACACTCAACAGATGTTCGAAGTCACTGGGTAGCATATCTTCAAGGAACTTCTTTTTCAGAAGGTAAAATTTGTACACATGAGAAAGTTAGTGATCAATGCTTTCTCAGTTTGGGTTTTATTATTGTGAAGAGACACCATGTGCATGGCAATTCTTATAAAGGAAAACATTTAATTGGGGCTGGCTTACAATTTCAGAGGTTTAGCCCATTGTCTTCATGGTGGGAAGCATGGCAGTGTGCAGGCAGACGTGGTGCTGGAGAAGTTGCTGAACATTCTTCATTTTGATCCACAAGCAGCAAAGAGATCCACAAGCAGCAAAGAGGAGACTGGACTCCACACTGGGTTTGAGCTTGAGCACAGTAGACCTCAAAGCCCACCCTCACAGTGACACACTTCCTCCAACAAAACCACACTTACTCTAACAAGGCCACACCTCCTAATAGTGCCAATCCCCTTAGGCCAAGCATTCAAACACAGGAATCTATGTGAGCCATATCTATTCAATTCACCACAAATACCAAATCATATGGAATCAAGAGCTACAAGTGTTTGTATTGTAAAAGAGGAGCCTGGAGCTGGCTGGGCAGTGAAGAGACTTCCACAGAAGGAGTCTCATAACATGATTCATGGATGAAGTGCATCTCTGAATAAATTTAGTGCAAATAAAGAGAAAACTGGGCTTATGCTACTAAATATGAAAAAGCCTGATCAATGTATGAAGAAAGAAAGCAAGGACTGGGGAGACCCATCCCTTTGCTTTTACTTCATATATTAGACTTCATCCTTCAACTCCAGAGAGTTAGCTATAAATTCATAGAGTAGCCATTCATGCTCCACACCATTTGTTGAGGGAATGTTTTATACTTTCTGTCATGTCTAGGGGAAGAGAAGGGAATTGTAGTACTTACTGAAGAGAAATGAAAACATTGAAAAGAAATGTGTTACTTTTCTTTCTACCCCTTCACTTTCTTACTGAATTACTTGGCTGGAAAGTGTTAGAAGGAGTGAGAGCATGTGAGGGTGTGAGGAAAGTGTCTTCTGTGCAGGGCCAGAGAGTGTGATTTAGTGTACAACAGCTAAAAGGTTAGATGGGGCCTGCACATCAAGCAAGGTCTGACATGTGGGACCACTTCCCACAAGGTGGGAGGCATATATGCACATACAGGTCCAAAAAATGTGTGTTAATGCCCAGATCAGATGACAGAGACATTTATATATGGGATGTATTTGTCCATTTTGCTCTAAGACAATGAGGCAATAAGGCAATGAGGCTGGGATAATTTAAAGAACATACATTTACTTAGCTCATGGTCCTGGAAGTCCAAGTGCATGGTCTTGGATTTTCTCTTCAATTCTAGGGTAGCTTTCTGGCTATACCTAAAAATGGTATAGTAGGAGCACATATAGAAAGCCAGTTTTTCTCTTTGGACTAGAGCCCACTCTCAAGGGAATGAACCAGGATTCCATGATAATATCTTTAATCCTTCCTAAGGGCATGACACAATGACATATTGACCTTTTACAAGACTCCCATCTCTTAAACATTCTACCTCTCTTTAAAACTACCACATTGAGACCAGACTTCCAACATGTGGTCCTTTGTGCCATATCCAAACCAAGGCAAGGAAAAGGCATCAGAACCTAGGAAGTGTTTCTTAGGTCTGTGACTCCCACCACTGAAAAACAACAATTTTTTAAATTTCTACCTCTGTTTCAAATTTTCAAAAGTTGATAAAATCTTCTACAACCACCCTGGAAATCAATCTAGCGCTTTCTCAGATAACAAGGATTAGTGCTTCCTCAAGATCCAGCCATACCACTCCTAGGCACATCCAAAAGAGGCTCAAGTACACAATAAGGACATTTGTTTAACAATGTTTGTTGCAGCTTTATTTGTAATAGCCAGACGCTGGAAACAACACAGATGCCCCTCAACTGAAGAATGGACGCAGAAATTGTCATACATCTACACAATGGAATATTACTCAGCAACAAAAAAATATGGAAATCATGAAATTTGCATGTAAATGGTAGGACCTGGAAAGGATCATCCTGAATGAGCTGTCCCAGATGTAGAAAGACACACACGTATATACTTACTCATATGGACATGTAATATAGAATAAACCTACTAATATCTGTACATCTAAAGGAACTAATCAAGAGAGAGGACCCTGACTAAAATGCTCAATCCCCATCACAAAAGGCAAAGAGGAAGGACATCAGAAGAAGAAGAAAACAGGAAACAAGCTAGAAACCCGCCACAGAGGGCCTGTGAAAGGCTCTGCCTCCAAACTATCAAAGCAGATGCTGAGACTTATGGCCAGTTGTTCGGCAATGTGCATGGAATCTTATGTAAGAAGTGGGAAACAGTAAGATCTGGAGAGGACAGGAACTTGACAAGGAGAGCAACAGAACCAGAAATTTGAACACAGGGGTCTTCCCGGAGACTCATATTTTAACCAAGTAACATGCATGGAGATAACCTAGAACCCCTGCACAGATGTAGCCCATGGCAGTTTAGTGTCCAAGTGGGTTACATAGTAATGGGAGGAGGGACTGCCTCTGACATAATCTGATTGGCCTGCTCTTCGATCACCTCCACCAGAGGGGAGAGCAGCCTTTCCAGGCCACAGAAAATGACAATGCAGCCACTCCTGATGAGATCTCATAGACTAAGATCAGAAGGAAAAAGAGGAGGACCTCCCCTATCAAAGTACTTGGGGAGGGGCATTCGTGAAGAAGGGGGTTGGAGGGGGGATCTGGAGGGGAGGAGGGAGGGGCTTATGGGGAGATACAAAGTGAATAAAGTGTAATTAATTAAAGTAAAAAAATTGATACAATCTCTCTCTCTCTCTTTATAAATATACTGGTTTTTTAAAACAAGATTTCTCTGTATAGTCTTGGCTATCCTGTAACTCACTCTGTACAGGAGTCTAGCCTCTAACTCAGAGATCTGCCTGCCTCTGCCTCCCAAATTAAAGGCATGTGCCACCACTGCCCAGCATATGTATTTTTTCATACATATATATTAATATATATTAAAACCTTAATATACATATACATATATATATATATATATATATATATATATATATATATATATATATATATATGTTTGCAAACATTTAGAACTGCTTTTGGAGAAAGGATGAAACTATTTTATTTAGAGTATACCATATTCCAGACTTTGTGATTGTTTATTTGCTATAGGAAAGAAAACCCGCAACATTCCAGACAGCCTCTGGGATTTCAGGATATTGAACTGACCAGAATTCTCTATTCCAATCTATGGAATATTCTAGCTTTACACAAATCCATTGTACAAGTATCTAGGAATCACTTGTTTGTGTTACAAGTGGGGAAAGCACAGCAGTGATTGTTAGCCATGATAAAAGCCTGCCTAACACATGCCATTTTTTGAGAGCCATTATTAATTACTTTTCTATTCTGCTACAACATGATGCCATACTAACTTATGGAAGAAAGAGTTTATTTGGTTTTAGCGCTCCAGTTTAACCTTATCTAACTTAAGGATTATGAGTCTGCAATGGCAGAGCAGAGGCATGGGCACAAGCAGAAAGCATGGCAGCAGGAACAGGAAGTTGAGAACACACTTCCTGAACCACAAGCATGAAGCAAAAGGAGTAACCTGGGAAGTAGAGTGAGGCCTTAAGCACTCAACACCCACTCTTAGAAATATGCTTCCTCCCAAACCTCCTCAACCAGAGTCAACAACCGGAGACCAAGACTTTGGGGGCATTTCTCATTCAAATCTCCATACAGAAAGCTCAGGATCTCACATGTACAAGGCAATGTTATACCTCCAGCCTTGTAATCTTTGTAAAGACATTAGAAACATAAAAAATGTGTTGTTATTTTTGTTGTTTTGACATAATTTTGCCAAGCACTGAGGATCCCATGAGCACAGAGGATGGGACAGTACATGGAAGCATGTCCTTGGATGTTGAGGCATCTAGCCAGCCATTAGACACCCAATGCCAGTGTGACTTTGTGCCAGACTGCACCCTTCACATTGAGTGAATGTTGTATGGTGGCATGGGACTCAGTGGGACCTGGGTTTCTCATGAACCTCAAAGCCCTGTGTGGAGCAAATTTACCTATAGTTACTATCACCTATAATTGTACCTATAGGTAAAATGTATTACCTATAGTGAGTTTCCATTTGTACTATGGTAAAGGGTGTATGTGAGGGACTATTGGCAGCCAGTAACAGCAAGTGCTGTGGACCTTTAAATAGTTGATGTCTGTTTCTAAGTTAGATACTTGTAGCTGAAGAAGAAAAATGACTGAAGTTTTTGAAAGAGCTTTATCATTTGAAAGGTACAGATATTTTAACATCTTTGAAATTCTAAGGTTTAGCAAGTCCCACAGATTGGTGGATATACTTCTCCTTGTGGTTTTTTGAAGGTGCTTAAAGGAAACAAGCTAAAAATATTAAAAGCTTACCAAGCATACTTAGCCATAATTAAATAAATTATTTCTAAAGCAGGTTCACTAAATCACTTCAAATAGTGCTACTTCAAGCACAGATTATCCCCCTGGCATCTGTTATTGTAGCCCAGTGGTAGAACATGTACCAAGCCTTGGGTCCAATTTTTAGTGGACCAATCTGTGTGCAACCTAGCAATGCGTGTTTCTTCCAATTGTTTCTGAAGAGTTGATGAAAAACATGCAGGCCACTTTTGGGGCCAATCCACAGTGTGTAGGCAAGTTACAGCCCCATGATATTTGACACTTTAGAGAGCTATTTATCATTGTCCTAAAGGACTATCATTTTCTCCTCTGTTTCCATTAACTGTCTATTTTTGGCTCCTATGGTCCCTTTCCTGAGTCATCATTCCTAACTATGCCTTTGGCTGCTTGCACAAGGGAGCATCCACTTAACTATAGCACCTTCAGGTATGGCAGGTGCCTTTCCCTGAGTCTCAGAGATTTTCTGGTTCAGCCTTCCTCATCTAGAAGTTCACCCTGAACTTGACCTTTGATCCAGAAGCACTAAGGGAGAAGATCAGATTTTCTTGAACGTTTTCTGGTGTTCTGTTTTCTGTTGTTCCACATGAGTTTTGTTTCATGAACATTGCATTGTAATCATTTCTAAAAGAAAAAAATCATGATATAAAGTTGTACATTTGTATTGTCCCATGTGACTCAGTAGGCCATTTCTGCCCTGAACCCTGGACTTCATGAACACTCTAATTTGGTGTGTGGCAAACACCAGGAGTGCCACCTTTGTGTTCTGTCCAAGACAACATGTTGATTCAGATGCAGAACCCTTCCTTTACAGACCTTGGTCTATCTGCCCCTGCATGAGAAGCATGTGTTTCTAAAGAGCAGCAGCTGGCTCTCAGTCCTTCTATCTCACAACCTGGTGCCCTGACTGACTTCAATATTGGCTGTAATTCCTCTTCCTTCCTTATTCCCTCACCCAACAGAGCATTCTATATGCATAAAGGTTGATGAATTAAAAACAAACTGAAAACTAACCCCAGCTTGGACCTCTTCTTGCTGGAGTTCACTACCCTGGGATAACTATGGCATTTATTTTTATTTGTCACAGGATAGCTGCAGAAGTATCCAAAACCTGTTTGGGTGTGGCACAAGGGTAGAGGTGCCATATATATTGTGGGTAAGAAACTGAACTTCTTGATATCTGGGAATGTACTCCCAGTGGTCTGGTCTTATATAGAGCAGGTATCACTAACCACATCTTGTAGTGTCCAGCTTATTGTATATTTTAGGAAAAAATGTATTATTGACATAAAATCACATCCATTTGTTTACACATTTTCAGTGACTAACTCCATCCACAATGGTGAAGAAGAGTAGTTTCAATGGATACATATGGCCCACATGACCTAACATACCAAGTACATAGTTTATTGCAGAAGAGGTTTGTCAGCCTCTGGTTTAGAAACTTGATGTAATAAGGTTGGAGCAAGTGCAGTCTCCTGGAATCAAAGGAACCTGAACTTGTCACAGATGTCAAATGCTGTTGTAAATGGCCTTGTCAAAGTCTCTCTGCATGAAAGTAAGCTGAATTAGCAGTTTACTTTTAATAGACATTATGGCAAAAGTGACAATGTGTCACCGCATCCTGGGTTTTCTTATGGTGCAGTTGTCTTCTTGATTTGCACACCTTGGTAAAAATCTGCTGCCATTTTGAAGAGGTCCACTCTGAGGGCCACTTCTGGCCAATAGCTAGTAATGATGTGGTGTCCTTATTATTCCTGGGGAAAGGAATCCTGCCAGTGACCATATCTCTGAGCTTGTCATTAGATCCTTCCTAAATCAAGTGGTAAGGTGACTCACAGCCACAGACAACACACTTTGAATATCTGAGATGAGGTCATTCAAGCAGAAGGCACAGGGAAGGTGTGGTGGTTTGAATGAGAATGGCTCCCATAAGCTCCTATCTTTGAATACTTAACTGGTCTCCAGTTAGTGGAATTGTTTGAAAAGGATTAGGAGGTTTCGTATTGGAGGAAGCATAGATCTGGTGTTGGGCTTTGAGATGTCAAAAACTTACACCAGCCCCAATCTCTGTCTCTATTTCTCTTTCTCTCTTTTGCTCTCTAGGTCTCTGGCTCTCTTCCGGCAATTTCAGATCAATTTGTGAGCTCTCTGCTACTTCTCCATCACAAAGCCTAACTGTCTGCTGTCATACTTCCTGTGCTAGTGATCTTGGACTGTTTAAAACTGTGAGTAAGCCTATATAATAAATGAGTTCTTTTATAAGTCACCTTAGTCATGTTTTTTTGTTTTGTTTTGTTTTTGTTTTTTCATAGTAATAGAACAATTACTAAGTCAGAAGAAACCTGCTCCACAGATATGTTTAATAATAAATCTCATGTCACTGAGTTTGGGTGTTTTTGCTATGCAGCAAGGAAAGAGTCCCATGTTAAAAAAAATGGGCATAATTTTTTGCTACCTAACAAAGAGGCCTATAATGAGAATTAATGCGCTCATAAAATGTTTAGACATCTCCAGAAGCCCTTCCTAAATGCACAAGCATTTCCCGTTCCTGCCCTTTGACCACATCCTGTCTTGGTTGGTATTCCTTTTTTTTTTATTTTATTTTTATCAGTTACATTTTATTAACTCTGTATCCCAGCCGTGTCCCGATCCCTCATTCCCTCCCAGTCCCTCCCTCCTTCCCTCCCTCCCTCCCTCCCTCATCTCCACCGTGCCCCTTTCCAAGTCCACTGATGGGGGGACCTCCTCCCCATTCATCTGATCCTGTTTTATCAGGTATCTTCAGGACTGGCTGCAAAGCCCTCCTCTGTGGCCTAACAGGACTGCTCCTCCCTTCGGGGGTGGGGAGACCAAAGAGCCAGTCATTGAGTTCCTGTTAGAAATAGTCCCTGTTCCCCTCACTTTGGGAAACCAATTGGTTACTGAGCTACCACAGGCTACATCTGAGTGGAGGTTCTAGGTTATATCCATACATGGTCCTTGGTTGAATGTCAGTCTCAGAAAAGACCCTGTGCCCAGATACATTTGGTCCTTGTGGAGCTCCTATCCTTTCCCCATCAGACTAACTCCCCTTCTTTCTTATGATTCCCTGTACTCTGCCAAAGGTTTGGTCATGAGTCTTTGCTTTGAACACACTGCTAGTTAGAGTCTTTCAGATGCGCTCAGTAGACTCCTGTCATACGTTCAATGCACATCCCATCTGTCTTTCTAAATGAGGATTGATCATCTTACCCCATGTCTGCTCAATTGATTATCTTTTTTAGGTGTATAGATTTCATTATGTTTATCATATCTTATAGGTCTATATAAGTGAGTATATCCCATGTTTGTCTTTCTCCTTCTGGGATATTTCACTCAGAATGATCTTTTCTAGATCCCACCATTTGCCTGCAAATTTCATGATTTCCTCCTTTTTGATTGCTGAGTAGTATTCCATTGTATAAAAATACCACAATTTCTGTACCCATTCCACCGTTGATGGACATCTGGGTTGTTTCCAGGTTCTGGCTATTACAAATAGAGCTGCTATAAACATGGTTGAGCAAGTGTCCTTTTTGTGTACTTGAACAAACTTTGGGTATATACCTAGCAGTGGTATAGCTGGGTCTGGAGGAAGCACTATTCCTATTTGTCTTAGAAAGCGCCAGATAGCTTTCCAGAGTGGTTGTACCAGTTTACATTCCCACCAGCAGTGGAGCAGGGTTCCCCTTTCTCCACAACCTCTCCAGCATGTGTTATCGCTTGAGTTTTTCATCTTGGCCATTCTGATGGGTGTAAGGTGATATCTCAGGGTTGTTTTGATTTGCATTTCCCTGATGGCTAATGAGGATGAGCATTTCTTTAAGTGTTTTTCTGCCATTCGATATTCCTCTGTTGAGAATTCTCTGTTTAGCTCTGTTCCCCATTTTTTAATTGGATTACTTGGTTTGCTGCTTTTCAGCTTCTTTAGTTCTTTGTATATACTGGATATTAGTCCTCTGTCAGATAAAGGGTTAGTAAAGATTCTTTCCCAATCTGTAGGCAGTCGTTTTGTTTTGATGACGGTATCCTTTGCTTTACAGAAACTTTTCAGTATCATGAGGTCCCATTTATTGATTGTTGCTCTTAGAGCCTGTGCTGTTGGTGTTCTGTTCAGGAAGTTGTCTCCTGTGCCAATGAGTTCTAGGCTGTTCCCCACTTTTTTTTCCAATTGATTTAGGGTATCTGGTTTTATGTTGAGGTCCTTGATCCACTTTGACTTTAGTTTTGTGCAGGGTGATAAATATGGATCTATTTTCATTTTTCTGCATGTAGACATCCAGTTGGTCCAGCACCATTTGTTGAAGATGCTGTCTTTTTTCCATTGAATGGAATTGGCTTCTTTGTCGAATATCGAGTATTCATAGGTGTGTGGATTTATTTCTGGGTCTTCTATGCGGTTCCATTGATCCTCCTTTCTGTTTCTATGCCAGTACCATGCAGTTTTTATTACTGTTGCCCTGTAGTACAGCTTGAGATCAGGAATGGAGATACCTCCAGATGATCTGTTGTTGTACAGGATCGTTTTGGAGATTCTGGGTTTTTTGTTTCTCCATATGAAGCTGAGAATCTTTTTTTCAAGGTCTGTAAAGAATTGAGTTGGTATTTTGATGGGAATTGCATTGAATCTGTAGATTGCTTTTGGCAGGATGGCCATTTTAACAATGTTAATCCTACCAATCCATGAGCACGGTAGATCTTTCCATCTGCTGATATCTTCTTCAATTTCTTTCTTTAGAGACTTGAAGTTTTTCTCAAACAGGTCTTTCACTTGCTTGGTTAGGGTCACACCAAGGTACTTTATGTTATTAGTGGCTATTGTGAAGGGTGTTGTTTCCCTAATTTCTTTCTCAGCCTTTTTCTCTTTGGTATATAGGAGGGCTTCTGATTTTTTTGAGTTGATTTTGTATCCTGCCACTTTGCTGAAGGTGTTTATCAGCTGAAGGAGTTCTCTGGTTGAATTTTTGGGGTCGTTCATGTATACTATCATATCATCTGCAAATAGTTACACTTTGACCTCTTCCTTTCCAATTTGTATCCCCTTGATCTCCTTTAGTTGTCTTATTGCTCTGGCTAGGACTTCAAGTACTAAGTTGAAGAGATATGGGGACAATGGACAGCCTTGTCTTGTCCCTGATTTCAGTGGGATTGATTTAAGTTTCTCTCCATTGAGTTTGATGTTAGCTATAGGCTTTCTATATATTGCCTTTACTATGTTTAGGTATGTGCCTTGTATCCCTGATCTCTCCAAGACTTTAAACATGAATGGGTGTTGGACTTTGTCAAATGCTTTTTCGGCATCTAAGGAGATGATCATGTGGTTTTTCTCCTTCAGTTTGTTTATGTAGTGGATTACATTGATGGATTTCCGTATGTTGAACCACCCTTGCATGCCTGGGATAAAGCCTACTTGGTCATGGTGGATGATATCTTTGATGTGTTCTTGGATTCGGTTTTCAAGTATTTTATTGAGTATTTTTGCGTCAATGTTCATAAGAGAGATAGGCCTGAACTTCTCTTTTTTTGTTGGGTCTTTGTGTGGTTTAGGTATTAAGGTGACTGTGGCTTCATAGAATGAGTTTGGTAGTGTTCCTTCTGTTTCTATTTTGTGGAATAGCTTGAGGAGAATTGGAGTTAGCACTTCTTTGAAGGTCTTGTAGAATTCTGCGCTGAAGCCATCCGGTCCAGGGGTTTTTTTGGAGGGGAGACCGTTAATGACTGCTTCGATTTCCTTGGGAGATATAGGGCTATTCAGTCTTTCTACCTGATCTTGACTTAGTTTTGGTAGATGGAATCTTTCAAGAAAATTGTCCATTTCATTTAGATTCTCAAATTTTGTGGCATATAGGCTTTTGTAGTATGACCTAATAATTGTTTGGATTTCCTCAATGTCTGTGGTTATGTCCCCATTTTCATTTCTGATTTTGCTGATCTGGATAGTTTCTCTCTGCTTTTTAGTTAGTTTGGCTAAGGGTTTGTCTATCTTGTTGATTTTCTCAAAGAACCAGCTTTTTGTTTCATTGATTCTTTGGATAGTTTTATTTGTTTCTAGTTGATTGATTTCAGCCCTTAGTTTGATTATTTCCAGCCATCTGCTCCTCTTGGGTGTATCTGCTTCTTTTTTTTCTAGGGTTTTCAGTTGGGCCATTAAGTTGTTTGTATGTGATGTTACGAATTTCTTCTTGCAGGCACTTAGTGCTATAAATTTTCCTCTGAGCACTGCTTTCAATGTGTCCCATAAATTTGGGTATGTTGTGCCTTCCTTTTCATTGAATTCTAGGAAGTCTTTAATTTCTTTCTTTATTTCTTCCTTAACCCAGCTGTCATTGAGTAGTAAGTTGTTCAGTTTCCATGTGCGTGCCGGCTTTTTGTTGTTTCTGTTGTTGTTGATGTCTAACTTTAGTCCATGGTGGTCAGATAGTATACAAGGGATTATTTCAATCCTTTTGTATCTGTTGAGGCTTGCTTTGTGGCCCACTATATGGTCTATTTTGGAAAAGGTTCCATGCGGTGCTGAAAAGAAGGTGTACTCTTTTGAGTTTGGGTGAAATGATCTGTAGACGTCTATTAGGTCCATTTGATTTAGGGATTCTGTGAGTGCTTTTATTTCCCTATTTGGTGTCTGTCTAGTTGATCTGTCCCTTGGTGAGAGTGGAGTGTTGAAGTCTCCCACTATTAAGGTATTAGGATCAATGTATGATTTAAGCTTTAATAATGTTTCATTTACGAATGTCGGTGCTCTTGTATTTGGGGCATAGATATTCAAGATTGTGATGTCCTCTTGGTGGATTTTTCCTTTGATGAGAATATAGTGGCCCTCCTTATCTTTTTTGATTAACTTGGGTTGAAAGTCTATTTTATTAGATATTAGGATGGCTACTCCAGCTTGTTTTCTGGAACCATTTGCTTGAAAAACAGTTTTCCAGCCCTTTACTCTGAGGTAGTGTTTGTCTTTGTTGCATAGGTGTGTTTCTTGGATGCAACAGAATGTTGGATCCTGTTTCCTTAACCATTCTGTTAGCCTGTGTCTTTTTATTGGTGAGTTGAGTCCGTTGATATTGATAGATAATAGTGACCAATGCATGTTAGTTCCTTTTGTAATGAAGTCGATGAACTAACCCTGTTTCATTGCTTGTTTTCTTTTCATTTTTGTTGGGACATTATCTGTATGCCCTGTTTTCTTGGGTGAATTTGTTTTCATTGGATTCGAGTTTTCCTTCTAGTATCTTCTGTAGGGATGGTTTGCTGTGTAGATATTGTATAAATTTAGTTTTGTCATGGAATATTTTGTTTTCTCCATCTATGTTGATTGAAAGCTTTGCAGGGTATAGTAGTCTGGGTTGACATTTGTGATCTCTTAGAGTCTCCATGATACTTGCCCAGGCCCTTCTGGCTTTCATAGTTTCTGATGAGAAGTCCGGCGTGATTCTGATAGGTCTACCTTCATATGTTACTTGGCCTTTTTCCCTTGCTGCTTTTAATATCCTTTCTTTGTTCTGTAGATTTAGTGTTTTGACTATGATGTGACGTGATGTGTTTCTTTTCTGGTCTAGTCTATTTGGAGTTCTGTAGGCCTCTTGTATATTTATGGACATCTCTTTCTTTAAGTTGGGAAAATTTTCTTCTATGATTTTCTTGAAAATATTTTCTGGACCTTGGAGTCTGGAGTCTTCTTTTTCGTGAATTCCTATTATTCTTAGATTTTGTCTTTTCATAGCATCCTTGATTTCTTGGATATTTTGTGATTGGAACTTTTCTGATTTTACTTTTTCTTTGAGAGAAGTATCCATTTCTGCAAGTGTGTCTTCAGCTCCAGAGATTCTCTCTTCCATCTCTTGTATTCTGTTGGTGATGCTTACTTTTGTGGTTCCTGATCTTTTCTCCAAGTTCTCCAGCTCAAGGGTTTTCTCATTTTGTGTTTTC
Organism: Meriones unguiculatus; assembly: GCF_030254825.1. Taxonomy (NCBI): domain Eukaryota; kingdom Metazoa; phylum Chordata; class Mammalia; order Rodentia; family Muridae; genus Meriones; species Meriones unguiculatus. Next base: position 149,585,962 of record NC_083369.1, read on the forward strand.
TTTATTGATTCTAATTCTGTTTTCATGCCTTGCATCATTTCTTTCATGTGTTTGAATTTGGATTCCTGTCTCTCTACGATGGCCTCTACTTCTTTTTTCATTTCCTTCTTATATGCCACTAATTTTTCCTCTACTTGTGTATCTATTTGTTTGGCTATGTTTGCCTGTGTTTCTTTAAGGATATTGTCTATTTCTTCTTTCTTTGCCTCCAATTGACTGGCCATCTCTTTGAAAGACTTGTTCATTTCCTCCTTATGAGCCTCAAATAATTGGGCAAGCATGGCTTTAAAATCATTTTCCTGTGCTTCTGCTGAATTGGTGTATCCATCGATTTTGGGGTTTGCTGGTGAAGTCATGATGTCCTGATTTATGTTGGAAGTGTTCTTTCGCCTACCTCTGGCCATTGGCTTATCTGAAACCTTCCCTGTTTGTTTTTGGATTCTGCAGATCAGACTGGTGCTGTCTCTCTCTGGTGTCTGGAGAGTTCTTCAGGAAGCTGAGCACTCTGAGCGTGTGCTGAGGACTAGCTGTACCTGTGGGAGGAAAGTACGCAGGCGCAAACGGGGCAAATGCAAGCGTGTGTGTGCGCGCGTGTGTCTGTGTGTGCAAGTGTGCGTGGATGAGTTTCTCGAGGGACAGAGTGATGGCTAATGTTGAACCCTTGAGTGTGTGGGAGGGGCTCTGCACTGTATATGTCGCAGGCGCTAATGATGATCGCAGCGCAATTTCTGGCATTAACTGTCTTAGCTCCTCAATCGGGCCCACAGGGCAGGAACTTCAATGTCCCTAGTGCCCCTCTGTTTCCCAAAGTGGGTATGTGGGTGGGAGGGGGGTTCGATGCCTGGCTTCTGATTTAGAAGTACCCAGGATCTGGGGAACTGCAGATTCTCAAGGGTGCACTCACTTACAGGCAGGTCTCTTGGTCGAGATCGTGGTATCCGGGGCTCTCTGCTCTCTGGTTTGGCCCTGCTTCTTTGATGTGTTCCGCCAGTTCTGTGCTGCTGTCACTGCCAGGTTTTGAGGTCTTGCTGCAGCTGGAGATTTCAGGGTGGTCACTTCAGCAGGGATGGGGTAACCAGGCTCTCTGTTCTCTGGTTTGGCCCTGGTTAGTCTTAAACTGGAGGGCTGTGGTGCCCCGCCAGTTCAGTACTGCTCCGCTGCCACGTCCAGCTGTAACTGGGGACTGGCTTGCTAGTCCCAATGCTTTCTGGGAAGTCCTGGGATCTCTTCGTTGTGCTCTCCAAGCTTGGGAGGCCCAGTGCCTGGTGTGTCCAGGTTGTATGACGTTTCTGCCTGGTTTCGGTGAGTATATAGGGTATTCTCTGTCACTGTGGGATTGGGCGGGCCGTACCGTCAGTGATGGCGATCCTGTGGAGCTAGTATGGTGTCTAGCAGATTGGCGCCCTGGGAGGATGGTGTAGCGGCTGCGCGAATCTGGGATTCCGGGGCACGTACTGCTGGCTTTTGTCTGCCGATAAAGTGCTTGGGGCTTCGTCTCAGCGGTTGTATACCCCAGGCAGTTAGGTCTGCGCTGAGAAAGATGAGTCCGCTGTGCCTCTGTGCCGAGGCGGAAGGAGGTCTGGGGGAAGGGAGTGCAGCAAGAACAAAGGATCTTTTCTCTCCTTCCCCAAGCAAGTCTCCGGGTGACCGGAGGCCAAAGTTTTCACCTCCTGCGATGTTCTCTGGTGTTCAGAAAGCCTCGCTGTGGTTTTCCTGGGTTGGGGGTCCTTCCATTCTCCAACTCAGAAGATCAGGTATCCCACCGCTCAGAAACTGTGTGTGCTAGTCGCCATCTTGGCTCCGCCCCCTTGGTTGGTATTCCTAAAGTGGCTCCTTTTCCCCCCATGAAGTTCGCAGGGACTCCTCATTCATTAATTAAATAACAAAATAGTAACTGTTTTAAGAGAGAGACTTCTCCTTCAGAAATGGTTTCCTGCAGTCCTTTATGCACCCACTAGGGAATCCCTGGCTAAGCTCCCTGTGGCCCAGCAGGGCTCAATATTTCTCCCTGGGTGCAAAGCAGGCTCTCTGCGTCTGTGGGAATGGCTCAAGGAGAGAAGCAGGGCTGAGCCTGCACCTGAGAAGCTGCCAAACAGCCACCAGGCAGGCGCACCTGGCACCACCCCCTCAACTGGCGCCACCCCCGCGCAGGGTCTCCACAGCTTGCCTGCCCACCGGAAACAGACGGGAGAGCAGCGCCCCTCGCAGGCTCTCTGCTTCTTTCCCCACCTCACCCAGGCCCGCCCGCCAGCGCCCCTTGCCTTCCCACCACTCCGGGTCACCTGGCCGCCAGCGCCTGGCGAAGGCTTCCTCGCCCCCCCCCCCCCCCCCGGCCCACCCAGAGAGGATCTCTTCAACCGCTGCGCTCCGACTTCCGGGGCGCGCAGACTAGGCATCACAGTGACAGCGACCAGGGAAGCACAGGAGGAAGCTGTGACTAGTGGAGGAGCAGCTCTCTTGAGTCGCTGCAGGGATGTCTGAGCAGCCTCTGCCACCAGGCAACAATGGGGCTTCTGGCTCTGGAGATGCCCTGCTCGCGCCCATGGACAGCAGCATCGATTCCTCCCAGGCTGGCTCACCCGGTGGAGGCTTAGGGACTGAGGTGGCCTCCATGCCGCCCCAGGCCACAGTCTCAGTGGCCAACCGCGCCAGCGCTCCACCTGGCCTGGCCCTGGCCCTGCCTGGCCACAGGCATTCCGGGATCAGCTGCAGGTGTTCAGGTCCCAGCCCTGGAGACTTCGAGTAGTGCGGCAGCCTTTTTCTGAGCAGGAGCCACAGAGCGTTTGAAGAGCCTATACCCGGCGGTGGACGAACAGAAGACTCCACTGCCCAGGTCCTGGAGCCTGAAGGACAAGTTCAGCTACATTGGCATCTCACAAAACAACCTGCAGATGTACTAAAAAGGTATGGGATTCCAGGTCTCACTTAGAGATCAAACAGTGCTGGGTGAGGCTCTAGGCTAGGGAAGGAGCTGGGCTTCCTTGGCCCGGGGGGGTGGGGTGGGGCGAGGGATGCTTTGAGGGAATCAAGAATGACGGGACACACTGCCCCTTCCTATTTCCCTGAGATAAATCTACTGGCCAGAGATGGGTTACATTGTTCTCCAGGTAGAGAGGGTCAGGTTATCTCCTCTTATGCAGTGGCGGTGCGAGACAGGATTCCGAGGCACAGTTTCTAATTAAGCAAGAGCCTACATACACAGGAGGGACAGAGAGGCCTAATCAGTGGTTACTTGTCCCAAATTATGCCCGAGATTGTGTAGGGGTACAAAACGAGAAGGGACCCAAGCTGGACATCTTTGTACCTTACTGAATGCAACTGGGAGAGTGAGAGGGGAACCTCAGGATTCCCTGTTATTTCAGGGAGCAGAGCTGCCCCCTCCTCTATCCCAAATTGGAAATGTCCTGTGTTTCCAGGTGGTGTTACATGAAGTTTTGTTGAAAAGAAGAGTTTTTAAAGATACCAATTAGCCTTTTGAAGAAAATTGGCTTATATTTTGCACCTGCAGCTAGCATACTTAGCCACCTTAGGCTTCTGCTCCTTCCCATCCCCACTTTTCCGAGGTTAAAACAGAGCTTTAAACAATTCAGTTGTATAGAAAATTATAAATGACAGCGGCAGGGTTGAATTGTACCTAAGATTAATTGCCTGCATCAAGTTTACTTGTGTGGAACAGGCAAAAACAGTGCAGTGATATCAGTTTGGATACACATCCCCGAGGCTCTAAATCTAAAGCAGAGGAGTGTTTACATTCTAAGCAGGCTCCTTTTGATTGGCTCTAAAGGAAGGGGGAGGGTCTTCAGATCCTAGTGATATGTATGTAGAGTATACAAACCTGTGGCAAGATTAGGAAAGAATTAACAACTGGGGTTTGAGAAGAACCTTGAAAAATCAGCTACTGTTTAAATGAGTATGGCAACAGAAATCTGCTGAATGATTTGGTTGTAAAGAATCTACACAAAGATGGGCCTTCTTACATTTCTTCTTGTTGTCATAGATCCAAAGACGTACTTACTATTTTGAACATTATATTCCTTTATCTAAGTGGCTGAAATTTTCAAAATACCAAAGGGTTTAGTTTCCCTTTAGTTAGGGCATTTTGTTGATTTCCTTGTGGATTATTACTTAATTTTGTTTTTAAATTGGTGTGAACAGTAAGTGCTATGCTATGTTCACTTCTGTTTTGGCTGCCAGAATGCTTTTGTTAGATTTGACAGAACTTCATTTTACATTTAAAAGCAGAGACTGTGTAGGGAAGGTTAATGAGCAAAGAATCCCAGCTTTCATGAATCCCAGCAGTCACTGATGGTATTAGCTCTGTTAGGAGACAGGGTCTCAGTGTCTTCTGAGGGCTGTGGGAGTTGAGCTGGATGGTCAGTAAGAAAATTTCTGTGGTAGCTTAACTCATGATTGTGGCTAATTTCTCATTGTAACATTCCTTGATTGGTTGCATTTACTTCTTTTATGTAACATTAGTCATCTAGGCCAGAGACAAATGCATGCTCATGTGGTTGGGGTTTGAATGTCACAGTTTTCCTGTGGCCTTTTTCTTACTTTCTGTTGTGTAACACTGATATTCACTTTCTGGAAATATTCTAGTTTGATAGACATGAACCATTACTTTTGGAAGAACAGAGTGGTTGCCATCCTTTTCTCCATTTTTTATCTCCTTTGTCTCTCCTTTCCCCATGTTACAAAGACAGTGTCTCTCTTCTAAACCTTCATGGAGTCTTACTATTTTAAAGTCTGTATCTTTCTGGTATTACTTTTTTTTTTTTTTGGTTATTTGTTTGTCTTTTGAGGGACACCAAATGCACTGGACAACTTGAACTCAAGAGCAAAAAGGAATTGTTGTAGATTAATAAAATGTAAAATTCACAAGCAAGAGTAGATGTTTTATGTGATGTATCCTTGTGCTGCATTGCTTTTTTAACGTGAAATATTACTCTTTGCTTTTTTTCTGTATTACAAAATTATAAAAGATTGATCATACTTGTTCTCCAAAAATGATAAGCTTGATTTTAGTCTGCATGCATTCTGTGTTTAAAATTTTATTCTAAATTGGAAATGCTGATCCAATTTAGAATTGGAATTGGAAACAGTATCTTCAGAGATGGGTAGGTACCGTTAAAAATGACAGATACCTAGATAAAAATGGATTGAGTTGCAGGAAAATTATGGTATATATGGAATAGTGTATGTCATTTTTTTTAACTGTGTACATGTGTGTGGATGTTTGCTCCTATCAGTTTGACATGAAACCATTGTGGAGCTCAGATGACAACTTGTGGGAGTGAATTCCCTCTTTCCTCCATGTGAACTCTAGGGATCTAATTCAGGTCATCAAACTTGTTGGTAGGTGTCCTTACCCATTGAGCCACCTTGCTGGTCTTATGAGAAAATTTTGAGGCATTTTAGGTAACAAGCTATTATTGAAACACTCAAGACTGGCCCTCTTGTTTAAAAAAATTGTCAGTTGATTAATTTCTAAAGTGACAGGTTTAGAATTGATTATAATAACTTTATTTTATTTTTGATGAATATTAAAGAATCATTTAATGAATATGACATTGGGTTCAGTTAGTATAAATGCTTCAATAACAGATCCACTCTCTCTTTCAGATGAGTGCAAGCATGCACACACACACTATCAGGACTCTTTAAAGAGACACAAACAGATCTGACACAAGTAGATTTGGCAAGTGGAAGCACCTGAAGGTTAGATTTTTACAGTCTTGTGTAAGTCAGCCAGGACTGACAATTTTGTGGGGTTAAAGAGATGATTCAGCTGTAAGGGCACTTATTGAGCTTGTAGAGGACATGGGTTTAATTTCTAGCACCCACATGGTGGTTAAACTATCCATAACTACAGTTCCAAGGAATCTGATGCCCTCTTCTGATCTCTTTGGCCACCAGGAACACGTATATGCATGCAGACAAAACGCTTCTATACATAAATAAATTTAAAAATATCAAAACTAAAACTAATTTTTCTACCTCCAAATTTTGTGATCTCTGCTTTATGTGTAATAACTCATTTCATTTGTGTTGATTTATTTTCACTTTCGTGAAAGACAGTTGCCATCAAAGCTATTTCTCATTAGGGGAAGAGGTAACTGAAATTCAGTAATGCTTCAGAAAATTTGGGACACTTTCATAGTCCTGCCTTGGAGTGCTTCAGACGGATGACAGAGAATTGGAACTTGAGAGCCTGAAGAAGTGATGAAATGGTGAAGTGCACCTTTTGATTGTAACATCTTTATTCTTTTTATGTGTGGGTGTTTTGTATGCATGCCTGAGTGTGTGTGCCCTGGTGTCCAGAAGAGGGCATTGGATCCCCTGGAGCTGGAGTTACAAGCAATTGTGGCCCAACTGGTGTCTGTGCCAAGAACCAAACTCAGGTCCCGGGAGAGCTTCAAGTTGTGTTTTTGCAGAGCAATCTCCCCAAGTCGCAGCAGTTACTAGTCTTTAACCCTTACTAAATATAATTCCCGGAAAATGTTGTACTGTTTTCCTTATTATATTTTTAATGTAATAAGGAATGTACATGCAGGCTTATGTGTTATTGTGTGTTATGGGCACATACATGTGGAGGTCAGAGGACAACTTCAAATGCTGATTCTCCTTCCATCTTGTGGGTTCTGTGGCCTGGACTTTAGGTCATTGTGGTACTTCTATTCACTGAGCCATCTCAATGACTTAAAAATATAATTGTTAAGTCTGATCAAATATCTTCAGAAATGTTTGCTTACAAAGAAAAAGGAGGATTATAGGGGTGCTAAGAAGGTGGCTTAGTGGGTAATGTGTTTTCTCTACAAACATGAAGACCAGAGTTCAGATCACCACCACTCACATAAAAGCAGTTTGTGTCAGTGTGCGCCTGCAACTCTTGCTGTGATGGGTTGGCCAAATGAGCATAGGTATGGCTTAGGGACTTTTCAACCAGTACAACCAGTTCCAGGTTCAGGGAGAGATCATAAAACAAGACTAAAAAATGATTGAGGAAGATAACTAGTTCATTCTGCACACACTTATACACACACACTATATAAGGGTAATTTAAGAGATATTTAAAAACAAGAAATTCATAATGGGCATGGGGGTGAGTACCTGTAATTTCAGGATGTGTGAGAGGTTGAAGACACAGAGTTTTATTTTGCCAGCCTGTCTTTCATACTAAGATCTTGTATCAAAGCAAAAATTCAAATGAATTAGAAGTGAACTGAGTTTTCCCCTGGATCTCTTTGCTAAAATTTTGATAAATTTGCTTTGATGGAACATAATAATTATACTCAGAAAAAACTAGCTAGGTATTGGGCAGAAAATTCTCTTAAGTTCATCTGCCTAGTCTACTCAACTCATTCATTCTTTCATGTAAACTCCATGTTTACTTGGTGCAAGTTTCTGGGTTTAAAGAGGATTAAAATACCGTCTTTGACTGTACAGAGTTCAAAGAAAATAAAATGAAGTAGTGGGGGAAATTTTAGAATGATATTGTGGAAGATAGAAGCCTCTAACTCAGGCTGAACCTCATACTTCCTAATGCTGTGACCTCATGTTGTGGTGACTCCAACCATAAAATTATTTTTGTTGCTACTTCATGACTGTAATTTTACTACTGTTATGAATTGCAGTGTAAGCATTTGTTTTTCTGATGGTCTTAGGCAACTCCTGTGAAAGAGTCATTTGACCCCACCCCCAATGGACCTCAACCTACAGTTGAGAACCACTGCTGTTTCTTGGAAAAGTTAAGCTCGGTAGCCAAGCTTAAACGATGAGAGAAAGGTCTAGGGCAGAGTGTATGAAAGTCAAAAGCATGGAGTAAACAGTTATTCTAAGTTGGATCTGTAAGCTTAGACTTTATTCTGTAGGATGTAGAGAATCATCAAGAGATTTCAAAAAGAAGTGCCTGACTCATTTTAATTTAAGACCACACATTGATTTAAAGATAGATTCAAGTGTACAAGGAAAAAAATGCCAATTCTTTTAGAAATCTGTTGCTTTAAAGAATGTAACATGGAGAGTGGAAAGGGACAGAGAAATATTTCTGAGATTTTTTAAGGTAACACAGAAATATAGGGAATAATGAGAAAAATCAAGAAGTATTACATGAGGTTGGGAGGGGCAAGATGGCGGCACCAGGAGGACTCTCATTCTGAGCAGCAGCAGCAGTATCAGCACAGTGACCAGTAATCAGAACTCACGGCCATAAAACACAGTCATTGTGTTTCCCAGGTGAAAGGATACCCCACAGTGGGGGATTCAATCAGCTTTTAACTCACCCTGCTAAACCGGGGAAGAGATCCCGGTTCCGCCAGACGCTTGGCTGCCCGCTGCCGGCCACCAGCCCCAGCCCCAGCCCAAAGCCACAAATGAGTGTCTCTGGTCACGGTCCCAGACTGAACCCTGCATACCACACTGTCAGAGACTGGAATTTTCAGTCGAGAGATAACCCCAGGGTACAGGAAACGATTGGGACCGGCCTTAGGTCACCCAGACATCCCCTGGAAAAGACTCGGGTTCCACGGGCACCCCAAAACCCAGCCCGGAGCGAGAGCCCAAGACCCAGGCTCCAGCATAGAGCCCTACCTGCCTGTGTGCCTGATTCGCCGCCTGAGATAGAACTGTGGGTACTAGGGCACCAGCGATTGAGTTTCACTGTCCGGTGCAAACACACAGGGAGGGAAATGGCTGGTCTGATCTCAGAGCACTCAGCCGATACCCCCAGCCTGAAAAGGTCCCCGGAAAATTACCCAGCTTAGGGAGGCACCCAGGCTCCCAAAGGCCACAAAGGCAGACACAGGCAGTTTCTGCACACCAGACAGCTGGTGGAGACTGAGCCGCCATCACTCAGCTATGCTCCAGGCACAGGCAGTTTCTGCGGCCAGCCAGCTGGCGGACACTGAGCAGTGTGCACCAGGGCAAAAAAAGACACTGGGAGTCCATGTCTCCAGAGAATCCACAGGGAAGGAAGGAAACTGTACTGACTTAAATCACCCAATCCTTCCCTGGAAAAGTCTAGCAGTCTAGCAGACCAGTGGGGCCATCACACAGCTGTGCTCCAGGCACAGGCAGTTTCTGTGGCCAACCAGCTGGCGGACACTGAGCAGTGTGCACCAGGGCAAAAAAAAGACAATGGGAGTCCGTGTCTCCAGAGAATCCACAGGGAAGGAAGGAAACTGTACTGACTTAAATCACCCAATCCTTCCCTAGAAAAAGTCTAGCAGACTAGTGGGGCCGAGGCGCCAGCACTCAGCTGTGCTCCAGACACAGGCACAAACAGTTGATGCGCGCCTGATGTCCAACTGGGTCACAGCAGCTGATCATTAAATTTACAACAAGAAACCCAGAAACAGGGCAGCTGCCCTCAGGACTTCCCTGGGTGAGAGGAGAACCCTCTCGACTAACTAAGACCACAGGTACCACTCAGGTCTATAACCCTGAGGTGAGCAACTCCTGAAAAAACACCAGCCATCCAGGAACTATACACAAAAAGCTGAGAAGACTTCCTTCAGGAAAATCCAGCTTTCTGCAAAGGGGATTCTCTCCACCACAGGATCCCCAGGAACCACCAGAAAATAACCCCAAACACCTAAGATAGCACAATGGGTAGAGGCCAGCGTAAAAACTCAAGCAACAAAAGACAGAGCAATATGGCTTCTCCAGAACACAGTTACCCAGGGGCAAGTAGACCTGGACACCCCAGCATAACTGAAATCCAAGAAGATGACCTAACAACTATGCTCATGAAGATGATAACAGAGGAAACAAATAAGATACATAAAGACATAGAGGAAGATAAACTCAAACAATATTGCCATCCCTAAAGAAATAGAGGAAGCTGCAGCCAAACAGTTTATGGCCTTTAGAAAGGAAATGCTTAAAGCACTGAATGAAATAAAAGAAACAGAGTTGAAGGAACTAAAAGAAAAACAGGAAAGTACAATCAGACAGGTGAAGGAAGTAAACAAAACAACTCAAGACCTGAAGATAGAATTGGAAAAATTAAAGAAAACACAAATGGAGGAAATAATGGAAGGGAAGAATCTAGGGAAGAAAACAGGAACTACAGAGGTAAGCATAACCAACAGACTACAAGAGATGGAAGAAAGAATCTCAGGTGTAGAAGATACAATGGAAGAAATCCATGTATCTGTCAAAGAAAATAAATCCGAAAAATTCCTGACACAGACCATCCAAGAAATCCAAGACAATATGAAAAGACAAAACCTAAGAATAATAGGTATAGAGGAAAAAGAAGACTTCCTTCTCCAAGGACCAGAAAATATTTTCAACAAAATCATTGAAGAAAATTTCCCCAAGCTAAAGGAGAGGCCAATTAGAATACATGAGGCCTACAGAACACCCAACAAATTTGACCAGAAAAGAAAATCCTCCCGCCACATAATAATCAAAACAGTAAGTATACAGAACAAAGAAAAAATTCTAAAAGCTGCAAGGGAAAAAGGCCAAATAACATATAATGGAAAACACATTAGAATCACACCTGACTTTTCAACAGAGACTATGAAAGCCAGAAAGGCCAGGACGGATATCATGCAGACCCTAAGAGAACACAGATGTCAGCCCAGGCTACTATACCCTGCAAAAGTCTCAGTCCTCATAGACAGAGAAAACAAGATATTCAATGACAAAACCAAATTTCAACAATACCTACAAACAAATCCATCATTACAGAAGACACTAGAAGGGAAAATACAACCCAGGAAAACTAGCTACATTCAAGAAAACACAGGAAATAAATAACCTCACTTCAGTAAAACAAAAAGCAACCAAGCACACAACCTGATGACCACAGCCAACATCAAAATCAAGGGATCTAGCAGCCAGTGGTCATTAATCTCTCTCAACATCAATGGATTCAACTTTCCAATAAAAAGACACAGATTAACAGAATGGATACGTAAACTAAACCCAGCAATCTGTTGCATACAATAAACACACCAAAGACACAAAGATAGACATTACCTGAGGGTAAAGGGTTGGAAGACGACTTTCCAAGCAAACAGAGCCAAGAAGCAAGCAGGAGTAGCCATTCTAATATCTGATAAAATAGACTTTCAACCAAAATTAATCAAAAGAGATGGGGAAGGACACTTCATACTCATCAAGGGAAAATTCCACCAGGAAGACATCACAATCCTGAACATCTATGCCCCAATTACAAGAGCACCCACATTTGTTAAAGAAACATTGATAAAATTTAAAGCACATATAGATCCAAACACATTAATAGTGGGAGAATTCAACACCCCAATCTCAACAAAGGACAGGTCAACAAAACAGAAATTAAACAAAAAAACAATGTCTCTGACAGAGGTCATGAATCAAATGGACCTAATAGACATGTACAGAACTTTACACCCAAACACAAAAGAATTTACCTTCTTCTCAGCACCTCATGGAACCTTCTCCAAAATAGACCATATAGTGGGTCACAAAGCAAGCCTCAACAGATACAAGAAGATTGAAATAATCCCTTGTATCTTGTCTGATCACCATGGAATAAAGCTGGACCTCAACAAGAACAGAAATAGCAAAAAGCCTACACACACATGGAAACTGAACAACTTGTTACTAAATGACAGCTGGGTCAGGGAAGATATAAAGAAAGAAATTAAAGTCTCTCTAGAAATCAATGAAAATGAAGACACAACATACCCAAACTTGTGGGACACAATGAAAGCAGTGCTAAGAGGAAAGTTCATAGCACTAAGTGCCTTCAAGAAGAAATTCGAGACAGCTCATTCAAGCACCTTAATGGCTCACTTAAAAACCCTAGAAAAAGAAGAAGCAGACACACCAAGAAGGAGTAGACGGCTGGAAATAATCAAACTCAGGGCTGAAATCAATCAATTGGAAACAAATAAAACAATTCAAAGAATCAATGAAACCAAGAGCTGGTTCTTTGAGAAAATCAACAAGATCGAGAAAACCTTAGCCAAGCTAACTAAAAGGCAGAGAGACACCACCCAAATCAACAAAATCAGAAATGAAAAGGAGGACAAAACTACAGACACTGAGGAAATCCAAGCAATCATTAGGACTTACTTCAAAAGTCTATATGCAACAAAATTTGAAAATCTAAATGAAATGGACAATTTTCTTGATCGATTTGACTTACCAAAGCTGAATAAGGACCAGGTAAATCAACTAAATAGTCCTATATCCCCCAAAGAAATAGAAGCGGTCATCAAAATCTCCCATCCAAAAAAAGCCCAGGACCAGATGGCTTCAGCGCAGAATTCTACCAGACCTTCAAAGAAGAGCTAACACCACTTCTCTTCAAACTATTCCACAAAAGAGAAACAGAAGGAAAATTACCAAACTCATTTTTTGAAGCCACAGTCACCTTAGTACCTAAACCTCACAAAGACTCAACAAAGAAAGAGATCCACCATATTAACAAACTGAAAGAAAAAAACGACATGATAATCTCCCTAGATGCTGAAAAAGCCTTTGACAAAATCCAACATCCATTCATGTTTAAAGTATTGGATAGATCAGGGATACAAGGCACATATCTAAACATAGTAAAGGCGATATACAGCAAGCCTATAGCCAACATCAAACTGAATGGAGAGAAACTGAAAGCAATCCCACTAAAATCAAGGACAAGACAAGGCTGCCCACTTTCTCAATATCTCTTCAACATAGTGCTGAAAGTCCTTGCTAGAGCAATAAGACAGTTGAAGGAGATCAAGGGGATAAGAATTGGAAAGGAAGAAGTCAAATTATCACTATTTCCAGATGATATGATAGTATACACGAGTGACCCCAAAAACTCTACCAGGGAACTCCTACAGCTGATAAACACCTTCAGCAAAGTGGCCGGATACAAAATCAACTCAAAAAAATCAGTAGCCCTCCTGTATACAAAAGACAAAAGGGCTGAGTAAGAAATTAGGGAAACAACACCCTTCACAATAGCCACAAATGACATAAGGTACCTCGGAGTAACCCTAACCAAGGAAGTCAAAGACTTGTATGAAAAAAAATATTTAAATCTCTGAAGAAAGAATTAGAAGAAGATATGAGAAGATGGAAAGATCTCCCATGCTCATGGGATTAACATAGTAAAAATGGCCATCTTACCAAAAGCAATCTACAGATTCAATGCAATGCCCATCAAATTACCAACACAATTCTTTACAGACCTGGAAAGAAAAATTCTCAACTTCATATGGAATAGCAAGAAACCCAGAATTGCTCAAACAATCCTCTACAATAAAAAATCTTCTGGAGGTATCTCCATCCCTGATCTTAAGTTGTACTATAGAGCAACAGTTTTAAAAACTGCATGATACTGGCATAGAAACAGAATGGTGGATCAATGGAACCGAACAGAGGACCCAGAAATAAACCAACACATTTATGGACACCTGATCTTTGACAAAGACACCAAAATCATTCAATGGAAAAAAGATAGCATCTTCAACAAATGGTGCTGGTCCAACTGGATGTCTACATGTAGACAAATGAAAATAGATCCATACTTATCATCCTGCACAAAACTGAAGTCCAAGTGGATCAAAGACCTCAACATAAAACCAGACACATTAAATCGACTTGAAAAAAAAATTGGGAAATACCCTAGAACTCATTGGTACAGGAGAAAACTTCCTGAACAGAACACCAACAACACAGGCTCTAAGAGCAACAATCAATGAATGGGACCTCATGAAACTGAAAAGCTTCTGCAAAGCAAAGGGTACAGTCATCAAAACAAAGCGACTGCCTACAGATTGGGAAAGAATCTTCAACAACCCTTTATCTGACAGAGGACTAATATCCAGTATATATAAAGAACTAAAGAAGCTGAAAAGCAGCAAACCAAGTAATCCACTTAAAAAATGGGGAACAGAGCTAAACAGAATTCTCTGTAGAGGAATACCGAATGGCAGAGAAGCACTTAAAGAAATGCTCAGCCTCACTAGCCATTAGGGAAATGCAAATCAAAACAACCCTGAGATTTCACCTTACACCCATGAGAATGGCCAAGATCAAAAACTCAAGTGACAACACATGCTGGAGAGGTTGTGGAGAAAGGGGAACCCTTCTCCACTGATGGTGGGAATGTAAACTTGTACAACCACTCTGGAAATCAATCTGGTGCTTTCTCAGACAACTAGGAATAGTGCTTCCTCAAGATCCAGCCATCCCACTTCTGGGCATATATCCAAAAGAGGGTCAAGTATACAAAAAGGACATTTACTCAACCATGTTTGTAGCAGCTTTATTTGTAATAGCCAGAAGCTGGAAACAACCCAGATGCCCCTCAACTGAAGAATGGATGCAGAAATTGTGGTACATCTACACAATGGAATATTACTCAGCATTGAAAAATAAGGAAATCATGAAATTTGCAGGTAAATGGTGGGATCTGGAAAGGATCATCCTGAGTGAGGTGTCCCAGAAGCAAAAAGACACACATGGTATATACTCACTCATATAGAAATACAACATAGGACAAACCCACTAAAACCTGTGCATCTAAAGAAACTAAGCAAGAGAGAGGACCCTAACTAAAATGTCCAATCCCCATCTGGAAAGGCAAAGAGGATGGACATCAGGAGAAGAAGAAAACAGGAAACAACCTAGGAACCTACCACAGAGGACCTCTGAAAGCTTCTGCCCTACAGACTATCAAAGCAGATGCTGAGCCTGATGGGCAACTGTTGGGCAGAGTGAATGGAATTTTATGTAAGAACTGGGAAATAGTAAGAGCTGGAGAGGACAGGGTCTCCACAAGGAGAGCAACAGAACAAGTAAATTTGAACACAGGGAACTTCCCAGAGACTCATACTCCAACCAAGGACTATTCTTAGAGATAACCCAGAATCCCTGCACAGATGTAGCCCCGGGCAGTTCAGAGTCCAATTGGGTTACATAGTAATGTGAAGAGGGACTGCCTCTGACATAATCTGACTGGCCTGCTCTTTGATCACCTCCTCCTGTGGGGGAGCATCCTTACCAGGCCATAGTAGAGGACATTGCAGCCACTTTTGATGTGAACTGATAGACTAAGATCAGAAAGTAGAGGAGAACCTCCCCTATCAGTGGACTTGGGGAGTGGCATGATGCAGAGGGAGGAGGGAGGGTCGGAATCGGGAGGGGAAGAGGGAGGGGCTTATGGGGGATGCAAAATGAATAAAGTGTAATTGATGAAAAATTTAAAAAAAAAAAGAAAAGAAAAGAAGTATTACATACCTAGCTCTATAGATTTCTTAAAGTAAACCTTGAATCAAATTGTTTTGGAAGATGTTAGCACTGCATTATAATATCCTTGAGGATAATTGAAAATGAGAATCTTTTGTTTGTTCTGAAACAGGATCTCAGAACGAAGCCTTGGCTGGCCTGGAAGTTGCTATATAGACGGAGCTGGCTTTGAACTCAGAGAACCACCTACCTCTCAGCTTTCTGAATGGTGGGATTAAGGATGTGTGCCACCATGCCAAGCCCTAGAAATTGGAATCTTAATATGAGATTTTCATGAAAATCAGGAGATGCTGAAAGAAAAAAAAAAGCCTCACAGAAGGAGCTGAGTAAGTGTTCTGCAATCAATTGTCTTTAAATGATCTCAGCCATGGAAATTCACAAAGTTGTACCAATTCTGTAGCTGAAACTCAGCTACAGTTGCAGATTTTGGATCTTTGCTCCATGACTGGCTTATCTTTCCTTCTCATTTGAAGCTCTGGGGAGGTATGATGCCTGCTGAGCTACTACACAGTTTATTGTCTAGAGCTTTTCACGGGTGTTACTATATGAGTTAGTAATCTTCACACAGGTTGCTAACATGTTAGATTAGTTACTTTACTCAACAATGTGAGAAAATGAGTTGCAGAAACAACATGAGGAGGGTTGCTTTATTTCTGTTCATCCTTTTGAGGGTTATACAGTCCTCCATAGTGGGGAAGGCATGTTGGCATTCTTGGAGGCAACAGGACTCTGAGGCTGCTTCCTTTGTCCTATGGATCAGGAAATAACACCTCTGATCCACCCTCAACCACTCACTTATTGCAACTCAATGCATGCCACCTCTTAAAGGTTCTAACATACTTCCCTGATAGATCTCACAGCGAGGGACCAATTTTAAACACGTGCTTGTGAAGGACAGTTCACAAGTAAAACCATAACACATGTGTTGGCTTAGACTGGATTGGGAGTACTAATAAAATGCAGAGTATTGTGGCACCACACAGTCTGAGCCCTGCTTTCTTCATTAGGGACAATGTGAGGACATTCCTAATGGGAAGGGTTTGTAAGTTATCTGAAGCCTGGGAAGAGGGATTACTGTTAGCACTGTTTTAGGACTTACCTTGAGGAGGTAGTTGAACTGACAGTGTTTTACTGTATGGAGGGAGAGAGCTATGGTAGAGGCACAACATTAATGCATCATTAACAGGCAGATGGAGGCCGAAGAAGAAACCTGTTTGAGATACCTTGGTGGAAAGGAGAGTAGTGTCATGGGGCCTGAGCTATAGAAATTAGAAAGGAGGAAGAGGTCCCATATACAGTGGATAGTGTAGTGTGTAGTGGATAAACCTGGAAAATTGATCACTGGTTTTGGAATAAAACCATTGTAGCCTTAGGGATAGCAGTGTGTCTTTCATGATGGAAATAAACCCAGCTGTCAGGAGTTGAAAGGATAAGTGGAGGTTCCAAGTAGAGAGGATGTGGCAGAGAGGGCATTCTTGAGGAACATAGAAAGATTATCTTTATAAGATTAAGGGGAAAACATCTCTGTTTTTAATGGCCAATATTTGGTTACATTTTAGCTGAGGGCTAGATTCTGATATCATCAGGGTAGATGGAAATACCACATAATCAAGACTTTTGAAAGTAATGTGACAGCAGTTGTGTTAGTTCTGCATCAGTCTTCATTCAGTTTGTAAGTAAAACTGAAGTGATGTTTAAATTGGTATGAGACTATGATTTTAGTGCAAGGTAAAATTGTTACTCAATACCAACCTTAATAGAATACTGACAGGGACAATGGTTTATCACATGGAGGCAGAGAACTTTGTCATAAAAGTGAGTAAATTGTGGGGACGTTGTGTTCTCAAAGGGTGAGGTAAAATTAAAGAAGAAATTGTTAAGATACTTAGTTTGAGGGCTGATGAGGTAAAGACCAGTAGCAGTCTTTGCAGAACACAGGTAGTAGGTCCTGGAGAGGAGAAATAAACCATGGGAGGCAGGCTGGTGTGGACATGGATCACATTGGAATAGCAGAGTGGAGAACTGACTTTGACTACATCTAACGGACTCTCATTTTCTTCACTAAATAAACTCAACAAGCTTCAAAAGCGTAACATGAATGAAAACGATGTGGATGATCCTTTTAGAATAACTGAAACAGGTTGACTGAAGATTTCTGAACATAAAGTAGGTAGCACCGAGAAAGACCAGGTGATGAAATCTTGGCAGTGATCTTTTACCACATTAACTGCTAGGGTAGTAGCAGGGAAAGTGGACTGTGATACTGATGAAAGGCCATGGCTACGGCTTTGCTGGCAAGGGTGGTGGAAGTATAGGCTTATGAAGGAAATCAAGGGCATTTGAGGCCTTTTAAGAGATTCTCGGGTAAGCTTCTCCTGGAAGAAGGAAAAAAAAAATCCCAAGGAAAGATTCAGAAAATTAGATGAACTTTAAAAGTGAAGTCTTCAGATAGTGTGTTCTATAAGAAGACAACAGGCATTTCTGCTGCAATGCCACAAATGCATTGTGGAGCAAACCTTGTTTTCCATACAACTGTGTCTTAGAAATAACAGGACCCTGGGAGACTGAGGCTGGGGTGATTACTTAGGAGTGTGGAACTTTGTAACAACACAGCTGTCACAGTTCTAAAGATCTGCAAGCCTAGGTCACTCCCCACTGGTGTTTGTGCTAGCATTGCACATGTCTGACTCTGCAGCCTTAGATTTTTCTTGAAGGTTTGTTCTTGACACCTACTTAGTTGAAATGAAAAGCCTCTTTAAAAACAAAACAAACCCAAAACCCCAAACAGGAACTACTCATGTTAGAATGGCTAAATTTTAACCATAACCTGAGAGTGTGCCAGGTGTTGGTGTGGCTACCTAACGACAAAACCTCCAATTATTGTTAGTGGAGATGCACAATGATATAGTCACTTTGGAGATGGTTGGCTGTACTAACACAGCAAAGGATGTGTTTATCCTACTTCCCATTAGCAGTATACCCAAATATTTACCTAGCTCATCTGAATACCTAAACCTTCTCTGCTAGTCAATGTTTGCACCAAATTTGCTGATGATCTTTAAAGTGGTAGCAACCAAGATATCTTTCAGTAATTGGTGACAGATGGGATCAAGAGACCCACGAAGTTTGATGTAATGGGACATGATCAATGACTAATGAAGTGAACCATCAGGTCATGCAGACATGTTGAATTTGAACTCCTTATTCCTAAGTGATGGCAGCCTGTCTAAAAGAACTAAGTAAAAAGGGTAAAAGAGTAGAGGCAGTGAAAAAGTGTGGTTATCCAAGGAATGGGATCAAATAGACTAAGTATAGAGGGTATTTTCAGACAGTAAAAATATCTTGTGTGCTTGTGGTACTGTAGTTGTGGGTACATGGCATTGTGCCTTAGGCAAACCATAGAACTTTATAATACCAAGAACTCTAATGAACACAAATTGAAAAAATCATTTAGGAGAGAGGCAAAAACTCTAGGGTAGAATGCAGAATGTGATTTTTATTTTTTAAGTAGTGTTTCAATGGATTCTGGCAAAATGGCTTACTGCTGTGCTATATTCCAAGCCTGTTTTAATTTTTTGAGACAGGGTCTATATAAGTTGCCCATGTAGTCATTGGTTTTGCAAGCTGCCTCCTTCAGTACACTAAGTAGCTGCGTGACAGGTCAACACTACCAGGACAACCTTGACAAAATAATCTAGGCCCTTTCCACCCTTTCTCATTTTCTTTGTGCTCTCCACTCACCTTTCTCCTTTGTTCTTTTTGATGGGGCAGCAGCTCTCAAACTGTGAGTCACAACCCCTTTGGGGGTCAAATGAATCTTTCCAAGGAGTCACATATTATATAACCTGTATATTTACATTATGATTCATAAATGTAACAAAAATATGGTTACAAAGCAGCAATGAAATAATTTTATGGTTGGGGTTCAATACAACATGAAGAACAGTGCTAAAGTTTCTTAGAATTAGGAAGGTGGAGAACCAATGTGATAGGGCCTCATGTAGCCCAGGCTGTCCCTGAAGTCACTATGTGTAGCTGAAAGCAACTTTGAATTCCTAATTTTCTGCTTCTAACTCCCAAGTGCTACGATTGTAGATGTAAACCACCCTACCCAACTAGATAAAATAATCTTCATTGCATAACATATTTGAAATAGCCTCAGGGAAGGGGAGAAAGCATTGACCTCAGTATCTTTTGAATTAATGAAGTCTAAGTAAAGGCAAAGAAAACTACATTTTGAACTCTAGTTGATAAAAGTCATATCCTATGGGATTGTGGGCTAATTTTCTAATGCCAATTCTGATTCTGTTAACTTCCCATACTGCTCGACATATGTGCTGGAAGTGAATGGGTGAATCTGTACTCATATAGGAAACCTTCTTAACACCTCTAACCTGTGTCCCTTGCCTTGTTGCCCTGATGGCTTAACATAGTGGCATGTTGTGCCCTTTAGGGATATACTTCTGTTAAAATATCAGATCTTTCTGTTTAAGGGCTTTCCATATTGCTAAGCTTTTAACATTTATCAGAGTATTGAGAAAAGCTGTGTTATAGAACAAGTGACATGTTGATTCTGCTAGCACCATTCCCATATTTAAATGCAAATGAATTAAGTCATATTTAAGTAATATTTTCTGTTGTAGGACAGGCCTGGTTAGGATTTAGTATTTCTGAGGTGGAATAGTTGCAGGTAGTTGCCAAAATCTAGACTGTGGGTCTAGGAAGGAGTGCTTTAAGTGGGAGTAAAAAGCCCATGATTGGAGTATCACTACAACATGAGGAACTGTATTAAAGAAATATAGCTGTGTAAAGGTTGAACTGGCCTAGAGCATTATATGTGTTAGGCAAATATTCTATCACTGAGCTACACCTCCATCCCCTCTCTGATTTTTTTTTTCAATGCAGTTTATTCAGGAACCTTGAACAATCATCTGACCCTGGGCAAAGCCAGCCCACAGCTTAAATAGCCTCTGGGTAGCCAACCCCAGCGTGCCACGGGGGCAATGCAGATAGGTCCACATACATGGAAGCAAGCCAGATCCTCAGCCTTAGCCAAATGTGGAGTTGTTTGTGACAGAGAGCACTCACCATCGGGAAGGTGGAAGGCGGAAACCAGCTCCAACTTTAAGGCGCAGCATTACGCAGCTCTCTACAGTTCCCTCTTTTTGTTTTAGACGCATCAGGCTAGAGTAGAGGTCTGATCTCTGATATTAGAAATAAATTGGGACTTTGTACCAATGTTCATTTAGGTGTCATCCACCCAAAGAGCATCAGACCCGTCTGATACCTTTTTCTCAGAGGCGGGACCTGGGGCATCAACCCGCATGCAATCAGACTTGCTCTTCTCTGGGTCGAAAGCCCATTGCTGCAGCCATGAATCATCTGAAGGAATGGGCGGGCATGGGAGCGTTAGCAGGCCTTCTGGTGTTGGTCTCCTTGGTTTGCCTGTGGTGTATATGCAAGATTAGAGTCTCACAACAGCGTAATGCAGCCATGACCTTTCAGGCCTTTACAGCCATTGAAGCAGGACAGTCTCCCCAAGAATCGTTGGCTACCACAAAGGGCTAAAATGTTACGCTCAGGATGCGAGGCTAAGCATTGCACTCAGGGTCAGCCGCTTTTGACCCTCTCTGATTTTTAAATTTAATAATGATTCAACTCGTTTACATTTTCACATTTACAGAACTTTTCTAAAATGTTTTACAAGAGCATAATAAACAAAGGCTCCTAATAGATTTAAAATTATGAAGAACTGTTGGATATTTTGTGTAATGAAAACATGTATAGGATTTTAATTTGCATGGATTTAGCATGAGTCTACCAATTTGGAACAAATGATACCATCTCCATAAAAGTTTGACTTTTAAAAATGATGCTGTATAACCTATGTTACAAATGTTGAATGAGAAAATTCCATGCAAGACCACATGGCACTTTTAGAAGTTGTACACCTTACATCATTCATTCACTTTTTCTTCTGCCTTAAAGCAGATAAAAATAGATGAGGATAGATATGGCATGACTCCCAGAATTCTCAATGTCCCTAAATCTTTCATGTGGGGTCATAACTCTTGCTGGAGCAGGCTTCTTGAATTTAATTTGCAGCACTTATGCTGGCTTGGAATTCTCAATCAGTAGGTTTCTAAAATGGACATGGTTTATTTCACTTTTTCCTCAGTTATGAAATGAAGCTACATAGTACTTTTAATCATTGCGTTGTTTTGAATATTAAAGGATTTACTAAATACAGTTCACTTAAAATGGGGCTTTTCCTATAGTACTAGATATGTTAGATATTACTTCTTATTATATCTTGAGATCACTCATAGAAGTTGTGGTTAGTATCAAAAACTTTATTATTGGTTGTTAGGATAAAAATTTTGGTAAATTAAAATAAGTTTTGGTTCCTGCCAAAATTTACCGTTTGTTATTAAAAAAAAAAAACCAATAATAAAGTAATTGATTTAGAATTCCAATTAAAATGTCCAGTCAATATTTCTTTTTTCCTGTCTTATTCCCACTAATTCCCTTTCTTTTACAACTGATCTCTTTCTTTTACCTTCTCCCCGTGTGTGTGTGTGTGTGTGTGTGTGTGTTTAACCCATTGAGTTTTATTAGGGTTGCTTACATATCATGGGTGATAATTGATACAGGAGCAAGAACATCTTATCAGTGCCTACATCACTGAAGAAAATGTCCTTCCCTCACCTTATAACCATTAACTACTTACTTGTATAGCCTTTACATGAAGCACAATGTTGACAGACCCAAGCTTGTGCAGATAATCCTATCTGCTGAGAGATCAAGAGTGCATTTACTCTGCCATGCTTGGAAGACAGCATTCCACAGTACTCCACTCCTTCCTCTACCTCTCAGCATTCTCTCTACATCTCCTCTGTGATGTTCCATGAGCCTTGGAGAAGATACTATAGATTTCTATTTTGGGTTGAACATTCAAAAATCACTTATTCTCTATACTTGACTACTAGCTGCCACCCACTGTAGAAAGAAGCTTTTTTGACCAAAGCTAACAGCAGCACTAATCTATGGGCATAAACATAAATACTTAGAAGCCGCTTTACAAGCTCATCAGTGTCTATTTGGCAAAACAACAGAAGTAGATTCCTCATTAGTACCTCCCCAGCCGTGGGCTCTTGGCCAGGTCATTAGAATGAGAGGTGAGTGGAACTTAAATACAATGAAAGTGTGCTTGGTCATGCCACTATTTAATTCACCTGTAGGTACATCTTGCTCGGCAGGTCAGTAATATAGTAACACACAGTGTCCACAGATGAGGAAGACTCTTGATGACTGCTCCTCCCTAGTGGCCTGCAAAGCACCTTTTGGTGCTATGAACAATAGCTATCAGTGAAGAAGTTTCCAGCTTAGCTCCTGCTTGTTTTCTCTATGTACTATGATTAGAGTGTGTCTGTCATTAGGGTCTTAACCATCTCATTCTGGTGAGTAACCAAAAGCAATGGCAAATAGCATGTATTGTTTTGGGAACCAACAGCTCACAAGGAGTAGGCCCAACTATGACTGTCTAATTTTTAATGCATGAATTTTGCATGATCAAGTAACCTAACTATTTGAATACAGTTTACTGAAAATCTATTTCACTGTTACTACAATTCAATAAATGTCTACTTATTAAGTGGTTATTGTGCATAAAGGGATTGGGGCCACAGATAGCTTAGCTGGTAAAGTGCTTACTACACAAGCATGAGGGCTTAAGTTTGAGCCTCAGGACATACATTTAAAAAACCAACTGCATGGATGGTGGCATAAATATGTAATTCCTGTCCTGAGAAAACAGAGATTGGCACATCCCTGGTAACCAGTGTATCCTACTCTGTTGAATTCCAGGCTTGTAAGAGTCTTTCCTCTTCCTTCACAACAAAGTTGGTGATATCTTCTGAACAATATCTGTGGTGATCTCTGGTCTCCACACATATGCACACATCTTCTCACATGCATCCCACAAACACACACATATACACGTGACTGTTTGGCTTATTTGTGCAGTTATTTTTGTTATTGTTTCTCAGCTCCTCATAAATCTGTTACCTACATATGTTAAAATTATTGGGATGTGGAGGGGCAGGCTGCATTTTACTGCTTCCCGTTTTGTCCTACTAACTGACTTCATTGGCTCTCTGTGGTCTTAGGACTGAGTCTTGCTTTTGCCTTTATGAAAATGTTTTCATTGCGAACTTGTGAAATGGCTCATTGCAAGTCAGAGAAATTGAGTTCAGTCCTTAGAAGCCACAGTGGAAGGGAAGAACTGAGTCCTGGGTGTTGTCCTCTGATACATATTCGCCTTTTCATTGTTCTTTTTCCTTTATGTGTATTGGTGTTTTGCATCCATGTGTGTCTGTGTGATATTGACAGATCTTGGATTTGCAGACAGTTGTGAGCTGCCATGTGGTTGATGAGAATTGAAAACTGGTCCTCTGGAAGAACAGTCAATGGGAGGGAGGATAGGATTGGGAGGGAATGAAGGAAGGGGCTGCAGCTGGGATATAAAGTGAAAAAAAACTGTAATTAATATACAAATAATTTTTTAAAACAAGGAAAGGTTAAAAGCCTTACTCATCAGGTACTCTATACTATTACCAGTAGCATTGTGTTACTTCTCAATAGACTGTTATTGACTCAAGAATTGGGGATCAAGCCAGGCACAGTGCCACATGCCTGTAATCCCAGCACTGGAGGTGGCAGAGGTAAGTGGATCTCTGAGTTCGAGGCCAACCTGGTCTACAAAAATGAATCCAGGACAGCCAAGGCTCTAAAGAGAAAGCCTGTATTTAAAAAAACCCAACAAACAAACCAAAATAATTGTGGATTAGTCTTTATTCACAAATGATAAGAATATATCAAATAGGAGAATTATAAATTCTTGATGAGATTTGCCTATTAATGTAGTTTTATTAATAGTATGCCATCATACAAATATTCCCAGTTTAAAATGTGGTCTGTTTTGCAAAAGAATGTATAAGAATGTTACAAATTATGTGCAGATTTAGATCCAATAAAATTAAGATCATTTTCTCATGTGCTTCCAATCCAGAATAACTGAAAATTATAGCCTTAAGTTTCTCTAGTTTATGAAATGGAGAGTTGATTCATTAGTTCTTGCAGAGGATCTGGGTTCGATTCCCAGCACCCACAAGACAACCTCACAATAGCCTATAAGAACTGCAGTTCCAAAGAATCAAACATGTTCTTCTGGCCTTTAGGCAGCAGCCACAGAGGTGGAATACATACATGCAGACATTCATTCACTCACACATGAAAAAAATATTTTTAAAATATCTTTAAAAAGTTAACAGCCACGGCCCATACTCATTGTGTTCAGAGTCTGAATTTTTTTATTATTAATTACAGTTTATTCATTTGTATCCCAGCTATATCCTCCTCCCTCATCCCCTACCAATCCCACTCTCTCTCCCTCATCTCCTCTCATATCCCTCCCCATGTCCACTGATAGAAGAGGTCCTCCTCCCCTTCCATCTTGTAGCCTATCAGGTTTCCTCAGGAGTGGCTGCAATGTCTTCCTCTGTGGCCTGGTAAGGAGACTCCAGAGCCAGCCACTGAGTTCATGTCAGAGATATTTCCTGTTTCCATTATTAGGGAACCCACTTGGAGACTGAGTTGCCATGGGCTAAATCTGTGCAGGGCTACTAGGTTATCTCCATGCCTGGTCCTTAGTTGGAGTATCAGTCTCAGAAATGACTCTTTGCCCAGATTTTTTGGTTATGTTGCTCTCCTTGTGGAGCTCCTGTCCTCTCCAGGTATTTCTCCAATAAAAGGCTCCTTATCTTTCAATACAATAATAATTATGAAATTATGAAAACTCTTAGGTAAAATATAAATGTGCAACGTCCAGTCCCTGTGTATTTAGCAACTCAGGAGAAAGTCATTTCCTAATTCCATCATGATGTCATAATACCATTATGATATCATAATATGATAGTGATGTCATAATTCCATGGTGATGACATAGTCCCTTTATGATTTCATATTCTATTATGATGTCATAATTCCATTCTGATATCATCATAACATAATTCCATAGTGAAGTCGTAATCTTTCTATGAAATCACAATGTTATTGTGATTCAAAATATCATAATTCCATAATGATGTCATAATTCCTTTCTGTTGCCAAAATTCCATTGAGATGTCATTATTCCATTATGATGTCATAATCCCATTATGCTGTCATAATCCCATGATGCTGTCATAATTAAAAAAATAATGCATATGTGAAGTCAGAATAGCCTTGTGATATCGTAGAATCTATAAGGTTATCATGAGAGAATAAGATGTCATAATATCATTATAATGAAATGATAACTTCATAATTTTATTATGAAAACATTCCATTATGATGTCAAAATTCCATTCGGATGTCATAATACCATTACGATGTCGTAATTCCATTATGATATCATACTTGCGATGTCACCATGGTAGCTTTGTGAAGTCACAATGTATTTGTGATGTGCGAATTGTACCATTGTGAAGTCATAATGCCATTGTGATTACATCATAGTACCATTGTGATGTCATAGTACATTTGGAATATCACAATACTACCGTTGTGATGTCACAATTAAAATGTAACGTCATTATTCTCTATTGATGTCAAAATCAAACCATTTTGATGTCACGATAATGTCATACTAGCACCATTGTTATGTCATAACACCCTTCCGATATCACAATAGCAGCATTGTGATGTCATAATAGTACCATTGTTATATCTCAAGTCAATGGTAATGTCAGAATTCTCTAGTATTGTCACAAACACAAAATTGTGCTGTCACAAAAGATCGTGATGTCCTACTTGTGCCACTGTTATGTCATAATACCCTTACTCTGTTATGTCATAATACCCTTATGATGTCCCAATAGTAGCATTGTGATGTCCCAATACCTTTGTCTATATTGTGATGTCATAATGCCATTATGACTACACAATTGTAAATTTTGATATCAAAATACAATTGTGATGTCACAATAGTACTATTGTGATGTAACCATTCAATTGTAATGTCATAATTTTCCAGGGATGTCACAATGAAACCAGTGTGATGTCACAATGAGATTGTGATGTCCTCCTAGAACCATTGTGATGTCACAATATGATTGTGATGTCTTACTGGTAATGTTGTGATGTCACAATATTATTGTGATGTCATAATTCACTTCTGATGTCACAGTTGTAGTGTAGTAATGTCACAGTTCAATTGTAATGTCATACTTCTCCATACAATGAAACCAGTGTGATGTCACAGTGAGATTGTGATGTCCTCCTAGAACCATTGGGATGTCATAATTTCACTATACGTTTGTGATGTCCTACTAGTTCCATTAAGATGTAATAAACCTATTACCATTTCACAATGTCTTTGTGATATCTTAGTAGTACCACTGTGATGTTATAATGCCTTTGTGACTACAGAATAGTACCATTGTGATGTCATTGTTCATTTGTTATATCACAATACTACCATTGTGATGTCATAATTCAATTGTAATATCAAAATTCTCTATTGTTGTCACATTAGTACCATTGGGATATCACAATAAGATTGTGACGTACTGGTGGAATAATTGTGGTGTTATAATTTCCTTGTGATTTCACAATATTAGCATTGTGATGTCACAATATCGCTGTGACACCCTAATAGTATCATTGTGATATCATAATAGTGATATCATAATAGCAGTATGACTAGAGCATTTTACATTGTGATATCATTATACAATTGTGATGTCACAACAGGACTATTGTGATGTAACCACTCAATTGTAATGTGCTAATTCTCCAGGGATGTCACAATGAAACCAGTGTGATATCACAATGAGATTGTGATGTCCTACTAGAACCATTATGATGTCATAATATACTTGCAATATCTCAATAGTAGCATTGTGTTCTCACAGTGTGTTTCTGATATCCCAATGGTACCATTGTGATGTCATCATGCCATTATGACTAAAGAATATTACCATTGTGATATTATAGTACAATTGTTATGTCACAATAATACCATTGTGATGTCACCAGTCAATTATAATGTTATAATTCTCAATTGTCACAATCGAACCATTGTGGTGTCACAATACGATCGTGGTGTCCTACTAGTACCATTGTTATGTCATAATAAACTTACGATATCACAATAGTAATATTACGATGTCACAATGTCTTTGTTTTATACTTATAGTACCATTGTGATGTCATAATACCATTGTGACGAATGAATAGTACAATTGTTATGTCACAGTACAATTTGGATGTCACAATAGTACCATTGGAATGTCACAATAGGATTGTAATGTCATAATTATCCAGGGATGTCACAATCACACAGTTATCATGTCACAATACGAATGTGATGTCGCACTAGTACTGTTGTTATGTCATGATACACTAGCGATGTCACAATAGTAGAATTGTGAGGTCACAATATCCTTGTGATATCCTAATAAGACCATTGTGATGTCATAATGCCATTGAAACTAGAGAAGAGTTCCATTGTGATGTCATAGTAAAGAATTGATGTCACGATAGTACCATTGTGATGTAACGATTGAATTGTAATGTCATAATTCTCTAGTGAAGTCACAATCGAACCATTGTGATGTCACAACATGATTGTGATGTCCTACTAGTAACATTGTGATGTCACAACATGATTGTGATGTCTCACTGATAACGTTGTGATTCTCACAATATTATTGTGCTGTCCTACTAGTACAGTTGTGATGTCATAATTCACTTCTGATATCACAATAGAAGCATTGTGATGTCACAATTCAATTGTAATGTCATAATTCTCTGGTCATGTCACAATCGAACCATTGATATGTCACAATACAATTGTATCATCCTACCAGTGCCATTGAGATGTCGTAATATACTTGCTATGTCATAACAGTAGCATGGTGATGTCACAATATCTTTGTGATATCCCAGTGGTACCTTTGTCATATTAGAATGCCATTGTGACTAGAGAATAGTTCCATTGTGATGTCATAGTACAATTGTGATGTCATAAGACTACCATTGTGATGTCCCAATTCAATTAAATGTCATAGTACTAGAGTGATGTAAGAAGCGAACCTTTGTGAAGTCACAATACGTTTGTGATGTCCTACTAGTACCATTATGATGTAATAATCCTCTTGCGATTTCACAATATTTGCATTGTGGTGTCACAATGTCTTTGTGATATCCTAATAGTACCATTGTGATGTCACAATGTCTTTGTGATTTCCCAATAGTACCTTTCTCATATCAGAATTCGATTTTGACTAGAGAATTGTAACATTGTGATGTCATATTACAATTGTGATGTCACAATACTACCATTGTCATGTCACAAGTCACAAGTCAAATGTAATGTCCTAATTCCCTACTAGTACCCTTGTGGTGTCCTACTAGTACAATTGCGGTGTACAACTAGTAACATATTGATGTCAAAATATCATTGTGATACTTCACTAGTAGAGTTGTGATTTCACGGTATGATTTTGACGCCCTGCTTGTAGAGTTGTGATGTCATAATTTCCTTGTGAGGTAACAATAGTAGCATTGTGATGTCACATTGTATTTGTGATATCCTAATATTACCATTGTGATGTAATAATGCCAGTGTTACTAGAGAAGAATACAATTGTGATGTCATAGTACAATTGTTTTTCACAATAGTACCATTGTGATGTCACAATTCAATTGTAATATCATAATTCTCTAGTGATGCCACAAGCAAACAATTGTGATGTCACAATATAATTGTGATGTTCTACTAGTACCATTGAGATATTATAATACCCTTGTGATGTCACAATAGTAGCATTGTGATGTCATATTTTCTTTGTGATATCCTACTAGTACCATTGTGATGTCATAATACACTATCAATTTTACAATAGTAGCTTTTATACTTCACAATATCTTTGTGATATCCTAATAGTACCACTGTGATGTCATATTGCAATTGGGCCTAGAGAATAGTACCACTGTGTTGTCATAGTACAATTGTGATGTCACAATAGTACCTTTGACTACCATTGTGATGTCACAATTCAATTGTAATGTCATAATTTTCTACTGATGTCACAGTCGATCCATTGTGACGTCACAGTATGATTTTTATGCCTAATAGTACCATTGAGATGTCACAATTCAATAGTAACATCATAATTCCCTAGTGGTATCACAATAGAAATATTGTGATGTCACAATATGATTGCGGTGTCCTGTAAGTAACATTGTGGTGTCACAATATGATTGTGTTATCGTACAAGTAACATTATAATGTCACAATACCATTGTGCTATCGTAGTAGTACAATTGTGATGTCATAATTCCCTTGTGATGTCATCATAGTAGCATTGTGATGTCTCAATGTCTCTGTGATTTCATAATATTACCATTGTGATATAAGAATGCCATTGTGACTAGAGAAGAGTACCATTGTGATATCATAGTACAATTGTCATTTCACAATACGATTGTGATGACTTACTAGTAAGATTGTGATGTCACAATAGCAGCATTGTGATATCACCATGTCTCTGTGATATTCTAATGGTACCATCGTGATGTCATATTGCCACTGTGACTAGAGTACAGTACCAATGTGATGTCAATGTACAAATGTGATGTCACAATAGTAGCATTATCTATTGATGTCACAATCGTACCATTGTGATGTCACAATATGATATTGACATCCTACTAGAACCATTGTGATCTCATAATACCCTTGTGATGTCACAATAGTAACATTCTGTCATTATATGTTTGTGATACCCTAATAGTACCATTGTCATGTCATTGTGCCCTGAGAATAGTACCATTATGATGTCAAAGTACAATTGTAATGTCACAATAGTACCATTTTGATGTCATGATTCCATTGTAATGTCATAATTCTTTTGTGAAGTCACAATCAAACCCTTGTGATGTCACAATATGACCACGTTATCCTATTTGTTCCATTGTGATGTCATAATACCCTTTCAATGTCACATTAGTAGCATTGTGAATTCACAATATCGTTGTGATATCCTAATAGTACTATTGTAATGTCACAATGCCATTGCGACTTGAGAATAGTATCATTGTGATGTCATAGTATGATTGTGATGGGACAATAGTACCATTGTGATGTGCAAATTCAATTGTAATGTCATAATTCTCTAGGTATGTCACAATCACAGCATTGTGATGTCGAAATATGATTGCGATATCCTACTAGTACCATTGTGATGTGATAATACAATAACGATATCACAATAGTAGCTTTTTGAAGTCACAATGTTTTTTTGATATCCTAATAGAACCGTTGTGATATCATAATGCCATTGGACTGGACAGTAGTACCATTGTGACATCATAGTACAATTGTGACATCGTAGTAGTAACATTGTGATGTCACAATACCATTGTGATCTCTTACTAGTACCATTGTAATGTCCCAATTTCGTTGTGATGTCACAATAAAAACATTGTGGTGTCATAATGTCTTTGTGATGTCCTAATAGTACCATTGTATAGTCTTAATGCCATTATGACTAGAGAATAGTACCATTGTGATATCAAAGTACAATTGTGATGTCATATTGCGGCCATTGTGATGTCACAAGTCAAATGTAATGTCATAATTCTCTAGTAATGTCACAATTGAACCATTGTGATATCACAGTACGATTATGGCATCCTACTAGTAATATTATGATGTCATAATATGACTTAGATTTCCTAAAAGTAAATTCGTAATATCACAATACCATTGTGCTGTCTTGGTAATACAATTTTAATGCCATACTTCCCTTGTGATGTCACAATAGTAGCATTGTGATGTCACAATGTTATTGTGATAACCTAATAATACCATTGTAATTTCATAATTCATTTCTGATGTCACAATTGTACCATTGTGATGTCACCATTTAATTGTAATGTCATAATTCTCTAGAGAAGTCACAATCAAACCATTATGATGTCACAATACGAATGTGATGTCCTGCTGGTACCATTGTGATTTCAGTCTTCCCTTGCGATGACAAAATAGTAGCCTTTTGAAGTTATAATATCTTTGTGATATCCTAGTAGTGCCACACAAACTCCAATATCGTCTGTGTAGCATGACAATGGTTGTGCTGCTAGATGGGAGATACGTTTCCCTCAGAAATAGGCTCCCTGGAGGGCTCTGGCAAAGTGTTGCCCCTGGCCACCTAAGCCAAAAAGACATACTCCGAGATTCCTATGGTTCCTTGGTTGCGGGGTTGGATTAATGAGGTTTTTGTTGTTTCTCTATGATTCTTGGAATAGCACAATTAACTATTCAAGGAAACACATTTCTGATAGATTATTAAAAGCTTTAGCAAGAATAGAGTGGAAGAAAAATAAAATCTTAGGAGAAGTAATGAAACAGATTCAGTATCAGGAATTGCTTGTGGAAAATGCAGACATTATAGGTAACGAAAGAGCAAGAGCTTTAGGTCTTTCTAAGGAAAATATTTCATCAGGATCTGTCAAGATAAATGCTCTGGGTATTCTCACTGCAGTCATTCATGGCAGGAAGCATTACAAGATTAGGGGAAAATAGCAGGCTCCTCCTTTAGGGAGAGATAGCATGGGAAAGTACAAAACTACTGCCAAACCATTACCATACACAGGTGTTTATGATGAAGCAGGAAGAAGATGGGTAAACATAGGAGGTCAGAAGGTTTTATATTATACTACGTTTTATGGACAGACTGGCTCGAGCTCGTCCCCCTTGGTGCCTTATCTCTAAGGAGGATAATAAATCTTTAGCAAGACAAATGGGAGGAGTCCCCCTTGGTGCCTTATCTCTAAGGAGGATCGTAAATCTTTAGCCGACTTGGCTTGGAGAACCATAACAGCCCCTGGCTTAGTTAGTAACAATAAAACTACATAAATAACCACGAGTTTGAGGTTTTATGTCCTTTGTTTGCTTTAATTAAAAGCTTTTAGGCCAAGATTTCTTGTGGGCACTGGTTACACTTTCGAGTTAAAATGTAAACTTTGTATTGTTGGTAAAAGTGTAAATGATCCGGGAAGTATGCTAACTTCAAGGTGTTTCTTTATGTAATCACTATAAAAGTGTAACCTTGACTTAAGTAAATTGCAGCAGATTCAAAGCCTTCTTGGTGTTGTGTCTGTCTATCATCGCCGAACCCGTGCCTTCCTGAATATCCAAATCCCTGATTCTACCACGGTTGTGGGACCCGGCGGGGTTGGTCAGTGGCATTGTAGTACCACTGTAATGCCATTATGCCATTGTCACTAGAGAATAGTACCATTATGATGTCATAGTACAACTGTGATGGCACAATAGTACCATTGTGATGTCACAATTACCACTGTGATGTCATTATGCCATTGTCACAAGAGAATAGTGCCATTATGATGTCATAGTACAACTGTGATGGCACAATAGTACCATTGTGATGTCACAATTCAATTATAATGTCATAATTCTCTCATAATGTCACAACCACACTATTCCGATGTCAGAATAGGACTGTGATGTCTTACAAATATGATTGTGATGTCATAATTCCCTTACAATGTCACAATATTATCATTGTGATATCACAATAGTAGCATTGTGATGTCACAATGTTATTGTGATAACTTAATAATACCATTCAATTGTACCATTGTGATGTCATGATGCCTTTGTGACTAGGAAATAGTACCATTGTGATGTCATAGTACAATTATGATGTCATAATAGTACCACTATGATGGCACAAGTCAATTGTAATCTCATAATTCTCTAGTGATGTCACAATTGAATCATTGTGATGTCACAGTATTATAATTATGATGTCCTTCTAGTACCATTGTGATGTCATAATATCCTTGTGATGTCACAATGTATTTGTGATATCTTAATAGAACCATTTTGATATCACAATGCCATTGTGACTGGAGAATTGTAATATTGTGATGTCATTAATATTGTGATGTCATAGTACAATTCAGATGTCACAATGCTACTACTGTGATGTAACAATTCAATTGTAATGTCATAATTCTCTAGTCATTTCACAATTGAACTATTGTGATGTCACAATATGATTGTGATGTCCCACTAATACCATTGTGATATCATAATACACTTGCGATGTCACAATAGTAGCATTGTGATGCTTCAATGTCTTTCTGATATCCTAATTATACCAGTTTGATGCAATAATGCCATTGTGACTAGCGAATATTACCATTGTGATATCATAGTACAATTGTGATGTGACAATACTACCATTGTCATGTCAGAAGTCAATTGCAATGTCATTATTCCTATTAAAGTCACAATCCCTCCATTGTGATGTCACAATGATTTTGATGTCCTACCAGTACTGATGAGATGCCACATTTCAATACTATTGTCATAATTCCCTAGTGGTGGACGAATAGAAATATTGTGATGTCACAATATGATTGTGGTGTCCTACGAGTAACATTGTGATGTCACAATACTATTGTGATACTCTACTAGTAGAGTTGTGATGTCACAATAAGATTATATCGTCCTGCTGGTAGTTATGATATCATAATGCTTTGTGATGGAACAATAGTAGCATTGTGATGTCACAATGTATTTGTGATATCCTAATAGTACCATTGTGATGTAATAATGCCATTGTGACTAGAGAAGAATACCATTGTGATGTCATAGTACAATTGTTTTGTCACAATACTACCATTGTGATGTCACAATTTAATTGTAATGTCATAATTCTCTAGTGATGTCCCAATCGAACAATTATGATGTCACAATCTGATTGTGATGTTCTACTAGTACCATTGTGATGTCATAATACCCTTGCGATGTCTCAATAGTAGCATTGTGATGTCATATTGTCTTTGTGATATCCTAATAGTACCATTGTGATGTCATAATGCCACTGATAGTACCATTGTTATGTCATAGTACAATTGGGATGTCACAATACTACCATTGTGATGTCACAAGTCAATTGTAATGCCATAATTCCCTCGTAATGATACAATCACACCATCGCAATATCACGATAAGATTTTGTTGCCCTACATGTACCGTTGAGATGTAACAGGTCAATAGTAACGTCACAATTCCTGAGTGGTGGCCCAATAAAAATATTGTGATGTCACAAATTGACTGTGGTGTCCACTTGTAAGGTTGTGATGTCAAAATACGATTGTGATACTCTACTAGTACCATTGTGATGTCACAATGGGATTGTGGAGTCCTACTAGAATCATTGTGATGTCATGATACCCATGTGATACCACAGTAGTAGCATTATGATGTCACAATGTCTTTCTGATTTCCTAATAGTACCATTGTGATATCATAATGCCATTGTGAGTACAGAATGGAGCATTTGTGATGTCAAAATAGTACCATGGTAATTTCACAAGTCAATTGTAATGTCATACTTCCTTAGTAGTGTCACAATCATACCATTGTGATGTCACATTATGATTGTGATATCCTACTAGTACCATTGTGATGACATAATACCCTATCAATTTCACAATAGTAGCTTTTTTGACGTCACAATATCTTTGTGATATCCTAATAGTACCATTGTGATGTGATATTGCCATTGTGACTAGAGAATAGTACCACTTTGATGTCAAAGTACAATTGTCATGTCACAATATTATCATTGTGATGTCACAATACGATTGTGATGTCTTACTAGTATGATTATGATGTCACAATAGTAGCATTGTGATATCACAATGTCTCAGTATTATACCATCATGATGTCATATTGCCATTGTGACTAGAGTACAGACCAATGTGATGTCAACGTACAATTGTGATGTCACAATAGTAGCATTATCTAGTGATGTCACAATCAAACCATTGTGGTGTCCCAATTCAATTGTAATGTCATAATTTTCTACTGATGTCACAGTTGATCCATTGTGATGTCACGATACGAATTTGGTGTCCTACTACTACGATTGTGATGTCATATTTCCATTGTGATGTCACAGTAGCTACTTTATTATATCCTAATAGTACCATCGTGATGTTATATTGCCATTGTGACTAGACTACAGTACCATTGTGATGTCACAACTAAGATTGTAATAACATAATTCTCTAGTGATGTCACATAAGATTGGGATGTCCTACTAGTTCCATTGTGATTTCATAATTCCCTTGTGATATCACAGTAGTAGCATTATAAGGTCACAGTGTCTCTGTGATATCCTAATAATATCATAGTGATATCAGAATGCAATTGTGACTAGAGACTAGTACCATTTAGATGTTATAGTACAATTGGGACATCACAATAGTACCATTGTGATTTCACAATTCAACTGTATTGTCATAATTCTCTTGTTATGTCACAATCAAACCATTGAGATGTCACAATATGATTGTGTTATCCTACTTGTATCATATTGGTGTCATAATACCTTTGTGATGTCACAATAGTACATTATGATGTCACAATGTCTTTGTGATATCCTAACAGTTCCATTGTAATGTCATAATGCCATTGTTACTAGAGAATAGTATCATTGTGATGTCATAGTACAATTGTGATGGCACAATAGTACCATTGTACTGTTACAATTCAATTGTAATCTCATAATCCTCTACTAATGTCACAGTTATACCATTGTGATGTCACAATGCAATTGTGATTTCCTACTAGGACCATTGTGATGTCATAATTCCCTTGTGATGTCACAATAATAGCATTGTGATGTCACAATATCTTTTTGATATCCTAATAGTACCATTCTGATCTCATAATGGAATTGTGACAAAAGAATAGTACCATTGTGATGTCACAATAGTACCATTGTGAAGTCAATATTCGATTGTAATGTCATAATTGACTAGTGATGTCACAACTGAACAATTGTCATTTCACTATATGATTGTGATGTCCCACTAGTACCATTGTGATGTCATAAAACCTTTGCAATGTCACAATAGAAGCATTTTGATGGCACAATAACTTTGTGATATCCTAATATGATATCATAATGCCATTGTGACTTGAGAAAAGTACCATTGTGATGTCATAGTACAATTGCCATGTCACAACACTATAATTGTGATGGCACAAGTCAATTGTAACAACATAATTCTCTAGTAATGTCACAATCACACCCCTGTGATGTCACAATACTATTTTGATGCCCCACTAGTACTATTGAGATGACACAATTCAATAGTAACTTCTTAATTCCCTAGTTGTGGCCCAATAGATATATTGTGCTGTCACAATGCGATTGTGGTCTCCTCCTAGTAACATTGTGATGTCACAATATGATTATCATACCCGAAAAGTAATTTGTAATGTCACAATATCAATGTGCTGTCCTGGTAGAACAATTGTAATGTCATAATTCTCTTGTGATGTCACAATGTCTTTGTGATATCCTAATAGTACCATTGTGATGCCATAATGCCATTGTGACTAGAGAACAGTCTCACTGTGATGTCATAGTACAATTGTGATGTTACAATATTACCATTGTAATGTCACAATTCAATTGTAATGTCGTAATTCTTTAGTGATACAAAATCGAACCATTGTGATGTCACAGTAAGACTGTGATGTCCTACTAGTACCATTGTGATGTCGTAATTCCCTTCTGACATCACAATAGTAGCATTGTGATGTCACAATGTCTTTACGAAATCTTAATAATACCATTGTGATGTCATAATGCCATTGTGACCAGAGAAAATTACCATTGTGATGTCATAGTACAATTTTGATGTCACAATAGTACCATTGTGATGTCACAACTCAATTGTGATATCATAATTCTCTAATGATGTCACAATCGCACCATTGTGATGTCACAATCGCACCATTGTGATGTCACAATCGCACCATTGTGATGTCACAATACAATTTTGAAGTCCTACTGGTACCGTTGAGATGTCCAAATTAAATAGGAACATCATAATTCCCTAATGGTGGCCCATTAGAAATATTGTGGTGTCTTATTAGTAACATTGTGATGTCACAATATGATTGTGATATTCTAAAGTAACAATGTAATGCTACAATACCATTGTGCTGTCTTGTTAGTACTATTTTGATGTCATAATTCCCTTGTGATGTCACAATAGTAGCATTGTGATGACACATTGTCTTTGTGATATCCTAACAATACCACTGTGATGTCATAATGCCATTGTGACTAGATAATTGTACCATCCTCTCGCCTCATCCTTCCTGCCTTTTTCCCTCTTCCCTCATCCCTCCTTCATCATCCCTTCTACCTCATTCTTCCTATCTCATCCCTACCTTGTCTTTTATCTTCTCTCATACCTCCTGCCTCCTCCCTTCTCCCTCATCCCTTTTTCCTCATCTCATCCATACTCCCTCATCCATCATCCCTACTCCCTAATCTCTCATCCCTCCTCCCTGCTTTCTCTTCCCTTCTCCCTTTCCCTCTTCCTTCCTTCATCTTCCATCCACCCACTTTCCTCCTCCCTTCTCCCTCCTCCCTCCACCTTTCTCCTTCCTCTCTGCTCCCTCTTTCCTACTCCCTCATCCCACCTTTTGATCTCTTCTCCCTCCTCCCTCATCTCTTCTCTCATTTCCCTCCTCCCTCAAACCTCCTTCCTCCATCATCTCACCTTCCTTCATCCTCCTGCTTTATCTCTTCTCCCTCTTCCCATCTCCCTCATCTTCACCCTCATCCATACCACCTCACACCTCTTCCCTCATCCCTTCTGCATTTTCCCTCTTTCCTCATCTCTCCTTCATCTCTCATCCATACTCTCACATCCTTCATACCACTTCCCTCATCTCTCCTCCCTCCTCCTTCACTCCTCACTCATCCCTCCTTTTTCATCACTCCTTCCTCATACCTCCTCCCTCATACCTCCACCCTCATCAATTTTCCTTCATCCCTCCTTCATCAGCTCTCCTCCCTCCTTCCTCATCCTTCATTCCTCCTCCATCATCTTTCCTGCTTCATCCTTCTCTCATCTATCCTCCGTCATCCTTTATCTCTCCACCCTCACATTGCCTCCCTCTTCCCTCCTCCATCATCCTTCCTCCATCTTACCTCCTACTTCCTCCCTCATCACTCCAACCTCATCCTTTCTCCCTACTCCGTCCTTGCTATTCCCTGCTCCATATTCCCTCCATCTTCCTCCCTTGTCTCTCCTCTCTCCTTCCTCCCTCCTCCCTCTTCCCTTCTCCCTCATCCCTCCACTTTCTCTCCTCCCTCACCATCTGACCTCATCCCTCCTCCCTCATCTCACCTCCCACATCCTTCCGCCCTCATCTCACCTCCTACATCCCTCCTCCCTCAACCCTCCTTCCTCATTATTCCAGCCTTATCCCTCCTCCCAAATCACTCCTCCCTCATCTCTTATCATACAGCCATCATCTTTCCTCCTTACTCCCTTCTCCCTGAACCCTCCTTTCTCATCACTGCTCCATCATTCCTCCACCCTTATTCCTCCTCCCAAATCCCTCCTCCCTAATCTTTCCTCCCACATCCCTTCTCCCTTATCCCTCCTCCCTCCTCTTTCATCCTTCCTCCCTCATCACTTCTCCCTCCTACCTCATTTCTCCTCCCTCATCCTTCAGACCTCATTCATCCTCCTTCCTACCTCATCTCTCCTCCGTCATACCTCCTCCCTCATCCTTCCTTCCTCGTCCCTCACCCATACTCCCTCATCCATCATCCCCTCCCACATCTCTCCTCCTTCAACCCAACTCCCTCCTTCCTCCTCTCTCCTTCTTCCTCTCGCTTCCCTCCTTACTCATACCTCCTCCCTCAACTCTCCTCCCTCATTCTTACAACCTCATCCTTCCTCCATTATCTCTTCTCCCTCACCTCTACTATTTCATCTCATCTCTATTCCATCATCCCTCTTCCGTCTCCACTATTCCATCATCCTTCATCTCTCATTCCTCCTCCTGTTTCCTTCTTACCTTCTCCTTCCTCCCTCCATCATCATCACTCCTCTCTGCTCCTTCATCCTACCTCCCTCATCCCTCCACCCTCACCCCTCCTAATCCATTCTCCCTCAGCTTTTCTCCCTCATACCTCCTCCTTAATCCCTCTTCTCTCATTCTTCCCTCCTCTCTTCTCCCTAATTCCTCCTTCCTACTACCTCTTCCCTCATCCCTCATCCATCATCTATCCACACTCACTCCTCCTACCTCATCTCTCCTCCCTCTTCTCCCCTTCCTCATCCTTCCTCCCTCATCCCTCCTCCATCCCCCTTCCTCCCTCATCTCTGCTCCCTCCTCCCTCCTCCCCATTCATTCTCCCTTGT
Organism: Meriones unguiculatus; assembly: GCF_030254825.1. Lineage (NCBI taxonomy): Eukaryota > Metazoa > Chordata > Mammalia > Rodentia > Muridae > Meriones > Meriones unguiculatus. The sequence continues at coordinate 149,625,536 of NC_083369.1, forward strand.
TCTACCTCCAACCTTCCACAATCCTCCTCCCTCATTCTTCCTCCCTTTTCAGTCTTCCCTCATCCCTTCTCTCTTTTTAATCCTCTCTCATTCCTCTCCCACACCCCTTCTCCTTTATCTCTCCTCCCTTCATCTTCTTCCTTTATACTTTTACCCTCCTCCCTCCATCATCACTCAACTTCCGCCACGCTCACTCTTACCTCTTGCCTCATACCTTTCCTTCCTCCCTCATGTCTTCCTCATCATCCTACAACTTCATCCCTCCTAACTCATCCTTACTCCCTCATCTCTGCCCATCATACCTCCTCCCTACCCCTCTTCCCTCACCCCTTCTTCTTCCTCATGAATCCCTCCTCCCTCTTCCCTCATCCCTCATCCATCTTCCATCCACACACATCCCTACCTCTTCTCCCCCTCCTCTCACCTTCCTCTTCCCTCCTCCCTCATCCTTCATCCCTCCTCCCTCATCTTTTCTCCCATGTCCCTCATCCCTCTTCCAACCTCCAACAATCCTCCCCTCATCCCTCCTCACTCATCCCTCATCTCGCCCCCTTCACCTTCCTGCTTTATCTCTTCACCTTCTTCCCTTGACCATCATCCCTCACCCTCCTCCAGGTTCACTCAAACCTTTTGCCTCATACCTCCTGCCTTTTCCTTCCTCCCTCATCCCTTCATCATCCCTACAACCTGATCCCTATCTCATCCCTCCTCCATCAACTCTCCTCCATCATACCTGCTCACTCATCCCACCTCCCTCATTCCTCCATCCTCATCCCTCATCCACACTCCCTCATCTCTCCTCCCTCATCCCTACTCAATCATCCCTACTCCTTCATGTCTGCTCCCTCAACCCTCCTCACTCATCCATCCTCCCTGATTTCTCCTTCCTCATATCAATTCCATCATCCTTACCCCTCCATCTCACTTCTCTCTTCCCTCCTCCCTCTTCTCTCTTCCCACCTCCCTCCTACCAACCCATCTTCCCTCATCCATTTTCCCTCCTCCCTCACCTTTCCTCCCTCATCCTTCTTCCATCATCTCTCCACCCTTATCCCTCTTCCTTCCTCCATACTCCATACTCCCTCTTCCCTCCTTCCCACATATCTCCTCCTTCAACTCACCTCTATCATTCTTCCAACTTCATCCTCCCTCCATTGTCCCTTCTCCCTTGTCCATATTCCTTCATCTCTCTCACCTCATTCCTCCTCACTCAACCATCCTCCCTCATTTCTCCTCCTTCATCTGTATTCCATCATCTGTCCTCCCTTTTCTCTCCTCCCTCATCCATCCTCACTCCTCTCATCAATTCTTCCTCCTCCCTCATCTCTCCACCCTCCTCCTTCTTCCCCATCCTTCAAGAATGTCCCCACCTACATCATCCATTCCCCATAATCCCTCCTCCTTCATCACTCCTCCCTAATTCCTCCTCCATTATCTGCCCACACCAATCACTCTTCCATACTCCCTCTTTCTTCCTCCCTCCTCCATTATCCCTGATACCTTTTCCCTCCTCCCTTCTCCCAACTTCTTCCTTTCTCATGAATCCTCCTCCCTCCTCCCATTGCCATCTTCCCTCCTTTCTGCTCCCTCATTGTTCCTCCTGCATCCGTCCTCCATCGTACTTCCAACTTCATTCCTCCTCATCCCTCCTCCCTCACCTGTCCTCCCTCATTCTTCCTCCCTCATCCCCTTCACACCTCCTCCCTCTTCCCTCCTCCTCATCTTTCCTCCCTCCTCCATTATCCCTCTTCCCTCCTCCCTTATGCCACATCCTTTATCTCTCCTCCCTCTTCCCTACTTCCTCATCCCTCTTCCCTCCTCTCTCCTCCCTTCTCCCTCCCTATTTCCTTATCCTTCTTCCCTCCTCTGTCTTCCCTTCTCTCTCATTCCTCTTCCCTCATCTCTCCTCCATCATCTGTCTTCCATCATACCTCCACCCTCATCACTCCATATCTCTCTGCTTCATCAGTCCTCACTCATGCTTCCTCCCAAATCCCTCTTCCCTCATCCTTTATCCATCATCCATCCACCCTCACCCTTCCTTCCTCTTCTCTCCTCCCTCCTCTCTTCTTCCTCATTCCTCTTCCCTCCTCCCTCATCCTTCCTCTCTCATCCCTCATCCTTTCTCCCTCCTTCCCCACCCCTTCTCTCTTTTCCCTCCTCCCACAGCCTTCCTCCCACAGCCCTCCTTCATCATCTATCCTCGCTTCATCCTCCTACTTTACACCTTCTCCTTCCTCACTCCTCCCTCATCCCTGACCCTTAACTATGCTCTCTCACTCTTCTTCCCTTCTCCCTTCTGCATTTTCCCTCCTCCCTCATCCCGACTTCATTATTCCTCCAACCTCATCCCTCCTATCTCATCACTCCTCTGTCATCCTCCTTCAGTCATCCATCCTACCTAATCCCTCCTCCATCCTCCTTCATTCCTCCTCCTTCAGCAGCCCACCCTCATCACTCCTCCATACTCCCTCTTTTATCCTCCCTCCTCTGTCCTCCCTGGTCTCTCTTCCCTCCTCCCTCATCCATCCTCCCACTTCCCTCCTCTCTTTTCCCTACTCCCCCCACCATCCTCGCTCCTCTCTGCCCCCTCAATGGTCCTTCCTCATCCCTCATTCTTCTTCCTTCCTCTCTCATCTTTCTTCCTCCTTCCTCCCCATCCCTCCAGAATCTTCCCTCCTACGTCATCCATTCTCCATAATCCCTCTTCCTCCAATCCTCATATTTCATCCCTCCTCCATCATCCGTTCTCCCTCATCTCTATACCCTCATCCCTCATCCATCATCCATCCACCCTCACCCATCCTACCTCTTCTCTCTTTTGTCCTCTCCTTCCTCCTTCCTCATTCCTCCTCCCTTCTCCCTCATCCCTTCTCCCTGATCTCTCCTCCATTCTCCCTCCTTCCTCATCCATTCTCTTTTTCCTCCTCTGACAACCCTCCTCCCACATCCCTCCTCTGTGATTTCTCCTTCCTTCACTCTTCTACTTTATTCCTTCTCCTCCCTCCCTCATCTCTCAACCATACTCCTCATACAACCATACTCCCTCATCCCTTCTGCATTTTCCCTCCTCCCTCATCCCAACTTCATTATTCCTCCAACCTCATCCCTCCTATCTCATCACTCCCTCATCTCTCCTCCACCTTACCTCCTCCCTCCTCCCTTCTCCCTAATGCCTCCTTCCTCATCCCTCATCTAGACTCTTTAATCCATCATCCCTCCTCCCTCATCTCTCCTGCCTCATCACTCTTCCCTCATTGCTCCTCCCTCATTCCTCCACCCTCCTCAATTTTTCCTCATCCTTCCTCCCTCATCTCTCCTTGCTCATCCGTCACCCCTCATTCCTTCTCCATCATCCCTCCTCCCTCATCCCTCCTCCATCACCCCTCATCCCTCTTGCCTCCACCCACATTTCTACTCCCTCATCACTCCTCCCTCATCTCTCCTCTCTCATCCCTACTCCATCATTCCTCCTCCCTCATTCAACCTCCCTCATCCCTCCTCTCTCATCACCCTTCCCTCATCACTCCTCCATTCCTCAACCCTCATCACTTTTCCTTCATTCCTGCTCCCACATCTCTCCTCTCTACTCCCTCATCCCTCATTCCTCATCCATCATCTCTCGTCCATCATCTCTCCTTTCTCATCCATACTCCCTCATCCCTTATCTCTCCAGCCTCATCTCTCTTCCCTCATTTGTCCACCCTCTTCCTTCCCCCTCATCTCTTCCCTCCCATCTCTCCTCCCTCATCCCTCTTACATCTCCTTCCAATTTCATCCCTCCTTTATGATCCTGCTCCCCCATTTCTCCTCCCTCATCCATCCTCACTCATCTCTCCACCCTCCTCCATCTTCTCTCCTCCCTCATTACTCCACCCACTTCTCTCCTCCCTCATCCTTGTCCCTCATCCTTCCCTTCCTCCCTTATCCCTCCTCCCTTATCCCACTTCCCTCATCCCTCATCTGTCATTTTTCATCCTCCCTCAACTCTCTTCCCACATCCAGCCTCCATCATCTCTCTTCCCTTCAACTTCTTTCTTTGTTCCTTCACTCTTCTCCCTTCTCCCAACCCCCTCACCCACATCCAAGCTCCCTATGCTTCTTGCTTCATCCCTCCTGCCTGTTTCCTCCTCCTTCCTCCCTCCTTCATCATACCTTCAACCTCATCCTTCCTATTTCTTCCCTCCTCCCTCATCTTTCCTCTATTATAACTCTTCCCTCATCCCTCCTCCCTCATCACTCCTTCATCATCTCTCATCCATACTCCCTCATCCATCATGCCTCCTCCCTCATCTCTCCTCCTACCTCCCTCTACACTAATCACTCCTCTCCATCCCTCATCTTTAATTCCTCCTCCCTCATTTCTCATCCCTCAATCCTCCCTCATCTCTCCTACTTCATCTTTGCTCCCTCATCAATACTCCTTCCTCCCTTTTTTCTCATTCCCCTCCCTTACACCTATTCCCTCTTCCCTCTGTCATATTCTTCCTTCATTCTCCCTTCTTCCTTATCCTTAATCCCTCATCCCTACTCCCCATCACTCCTTCATCATCCCTCATGCATATTCCCATATCCATCATACTAGCTCCCTCATCTCTACTCCCTCCTCTCTCCTCCTTCTTCCTTCCTCCCTCCTCCCTCATCTCACCTACCTCATTCCTCCGACTTCATCCTTCCTCCATTATCCCTCTTCCCACCCATCTCATCCCTTCTCCTTCATCACTCCGCCCTCATCTCTCCTCCTTCCTCCCTCATCTCTCCTCCCTCCTTCCTCATCTCTCCTCCATCTTCCCTCTTACCTCATCTTTCCTCCCTCATCTCTCTTCCATCTTTCCTCCTCCCTCATCTCTCCTCCCTCTTCCCTCATTTCTCATTCCTCATCATTCATCCCTCTGACCTCATATCTTCTCCCTCATCTGTCCTAGCTAATCCCACATCCCTCCTTCTTCATACCTCCTCCCTCACCATTTCTCCCTTATCTCTCCTCATCCATCCTCCCTCCTCTTTTATCCCTCCTCCCTCCTCACTCCTCCCTCATCTCCACTCCCTCCTCCCCGCTCCCTTCTCTCTCTACCCTCTTCCATGATCAATCCTTCCTCATCCCTCATCCTTTCTCGCTCAACACTCCCTAATTTCTCTCTCCTTCCTCATCTCTTTTCTATCCTCCATCCTCTGTCATCCTTCCAAACTCATTTATCCACTCTCCTTTCTCCTGCGTCATCTTTCCTCCCTCGTCTCTCCTCCCTCATACTTCCTCCCTCCTCACTCATCTCTCCTCATCCCTCTTCCTCATACTTCCTCCCTCCTCACTCATCTCTCCTCATCCCTCCTCCCACATACCTCCTCTCTCATCACTCCCACTTGATCTCTCCTCTTCCATCTCTCCTCTCTCTTCTTTCCTCCATTATTCCTCCTCCCTCCTCCACCATCCCTCCTTCATCTTCCCTGCACCCTTATCCCTCCTTTCTCATCCCTATGATCTTATCTCTCCTCCTTCATCTCTCCTTCATGATCTATCATCCCTCATCTCCCTCCCTCCTCCCTCCTTCATCATCCTTCCCCGTCCTCTCTCCCCCTCATCTATCCTCCTTCATGTCTCCTCCCTCATTCCTCCTTCCTCCTCTATCCTCCCTCATCTTTACTCCCAAATCTGTCCTCCCTCATATCTTGTCCCTCATCCCTCCTCACTCATCCTAACTTTCTAATCACTCCCCCTACACTGTTCTCCCGCATCGCTCCTCCCTACTCTCTCCTCCCACATCTCTAATCCCTCCTCCATCCTCTCTTTTCACTCTTCCCTCATATCTTCTCCCTCATCTTTCCTCCTTCATTCCTCCTCACTTTTCCCTCCTCCCCATGCCTCCTAACTCATCACCTCTCCTTCAACCTTCCTCTCTCATTTCTCCTCCCTGAACTCTGCCCCCTCATAATTCATTCCTCATCCCTCTGCCATCCTCTCTCTTCCCTCATATCTCATCTCTTCTCCATATTCTGACCTACTTCATGTCTATGATCTTATCCCCTCTCCCTCATCCTTCCTCTAATCTGTCCTCCTTCATCTCTCCTCTCTTTCTTCCTTCCTAATCCCTCCTCCTTCATATTTCCTCCCTCCTCTCTCCTCCCTCTTCTCTTCCTCCCTCCACTCTCCTCCATCATCTCTCCTCCCTCCTCCATCTTCTGTCCTGCCTCTTCCCTCATCACTACTCCCTCATCTCTGATACCTTATTTGTCCTTCATACCTCTTCCCTCATACCTCCTCCCTCTTTCCTCTTTCATCATCTCTTCTCCCTCAGTCCTCCTACCATATCCCTCCTTCCTTATCTCTCCTCCCTTGTCCATCCCCCTTATCCATAAACCACCTCATTTCTCCCACCTCCCTCATCTCTCCTAGCTAATCCCTCTTCCCTCATTCCTTTTCCCTCCCCCCTTCTCCTTCCTCTCTCTTCCCTTATCTCCTCCCTCATCCCTCTTTCCTCCCATCTACTTCCTCCCTCCTCTCCCCTCTATGATTACTCCTCACTCCTCCCTCATCTTCCCTCATTCATTCCTCTGCTCTCATTCCTCTTCTCTCATTCCTCCTTTTTTCTCTGTCCTCCCTCATCTTTTTTCCTCACCTGTCCTCCTGCTTCTTTCCTCCCTAATCGATCCTCCATCATGCCTTTCCCTCCTCCTTAACCCTAAACCGAATCTGAACCCTAACTATAACCCTAACCCCATCCTGAACCCTAACCCAAACATCAACCTTAATCCTAACCATAAACCTAAACTTAACCCTAACGCTTATCCTAAACCCAAACCTAAGGATAGACATAATCCTAACATTCATATTAATTCCAAACCTAATCCCAACTTGAACCCTTAGCCTAACCCTGTCCCAAACCCTAATACTAACCCTAACCCATACCCAATCCCGAAACCTAACCCGGACCCTAACCTGAATTCTAAATCTAACCATAACCATAACCCTAACACTAATGCTAAACCTAACCCTTATCCTAATCCTAATCCAACTCAGAACCCTAACCATAACAATAACCGTATTAATAACCTGAACCCTAAACCTAACCCTAACTCTAACCCTAATGAGAACATGCAACCAAACCGTAACCAGAATCAGAACCCTAGCATAACCATACCCAAAACTGAACCCTAACCATAACCTGAACCTTAACACAACACCTACTTCTAACACTAACCCTAATACCAATCCTAAACTGAACCTAATCTGGACCCTAACAGAAACCCTATCCCTAAACATAATCCTAACCCTAATCCTAAACCTAACCCGAACACAAACCCGAAACCTAGACTTAACCAGAACCTGAACCCTAACCCTAACTTATACAGAACATTAACCTAACCAAACACTAATCTGTACCCTAGCCCTAACCCTAACCCTAACCCTAACCCTAACCCTAACCCTAACCCTAACCCTAACTCTAAAACTAAACCTACCCTGAAACCTATCCCAAACCCTAACCCTAAACCTAATCCTAAGTAGGCACTTCCTAAATATATCCTTAAACCAAACCCAAACACTAACCAAAACTCTAAAAAGAAACTAAAACCAAACCCTAACCCTAATCCTAACCATAATCCTAATCCTAACAATAACACTAAAGCAATTCTTAACCCTAACCCTAATCTGAACCCCAAACCCAAACACTAACCCAAACCCTAAAAAGAAACAAAAACCAAACCCTAACTCTAACCCTAACCCTAATATTAAGCCTATTCCTCACCCAAACACTAACCTTAAACTTAACCCTAACTGAAAACTTAACTGTAACACTAACCCTAAAGCTAATCCTAACCATATCCTTAACTCGAACCCTAACCCTAACCAGAGCGTAACCCAGCCCGAATCTGAACCCTAACCAAAAATGGGACCATACCCATAAACCTAAACCTAACCCTAAGTGTAACCCTAACCCTGACCCGAACCCAAACCTGAGCCCTAAATGTAACCCTAACCCTAACCCAAACTGTGAACCTAATGAGAACATGCACACAAGCCCTAACCCGAACCATGAACATAACCCTAGCCTAACCAAACCCGAATCTGAACCCTAACCTGAACCCTCAACTGTAACCAAAACCCTAACACTAAACCTACTTATAACACTAATCCTAATCCCAATCCCAAACCAAACCCTAACCCGAGCCCTACCACAAACCAAATTCCTAACCCTAACCCTAAATGAACCCAAACACTAAACCAAAAATCAAACCTAACCCTAAACCAAACCCAAACAGGAATTTTAACCCTAAACCTAACCTTAACACTAACCATATCTGGAACCTGATCCCTAAACCTAAATCCTGAACCCTAACCACCCTTCTTACCTTGCCAACTGAGTGCAGACAAGCACCAAGTATATGTAAACTGTTGAAACAACAAATACATGGTTTTACTTTTTTCCCCTCCCTCCTCCCCTTCCATCCCCACCCTCCTCCACCTTTCTGCATGCATGCCCCTCCCCATGTCCACTGATTGGGGAGGTCCTCCTCTCCTTCTTTCTGATCTTAGTCTATCAGTTCTCATCAGAAGTGGATGCATTGCCAGGGTTCTAGGTTATCTCCATGAATAGTCCTTGGTTGGAGTATGAGTCTCTGGGAAGTTCGCTGTGTTCAAATTTTCTTGTTCTGTTGCTCTCCTTGTGGAGTTCCTGTCCATTCCAGCTCTTAATATTTCCCACTTCTTACATAAAATTCCATTCACTCTGCCCTTCATTTGGCCATCAGGCTCAGCATCTGTTTTCACAGTCTGCATGGCAGAGGCTTTCAGAGGCCCTCTGTGGCAGGTTCCAAGGTAGTTTCCTGTTATCTTCTGGCTTTCAGAGGCCCTCTGTAGCAGGTTCCTAGGTTGTTTCCTGTTTTCTTTTTCTTCTGATGTCCATCCTCTTTGCCTTTCAGGATAGGGATTGAACATTTTAGTTAGGGTCCTCTCTTTTGCTTAGTATGTTTAGATGTAAAGATTTTAGTGGATTTATTCTATGTTATATGTTTATATGAGTGAGTATATACCGTGTGTGTCTTTTTGCTTCTGGGACAACTCACTCAGGATGATCCTTTTCAGGTCCCACCATTTACCTGCAAATTTCATGATTTCCTTATTTTTCATTGCTGAGTAATATTCCATTGTATAGATGTACCACAGTTTCTGCATCCATTCTTCAGTTGAGGGGCATCTGGGCTATTTCCAACTTCTGACTATTACGAATAAAGCTGCTACAAACATGGTTGAGCAAATGTCCTTTTTGTGTACTTGAGCCTCTTTTGGGTATATGCCTAGGAGTGGTATGGCTGGATCTTGAGGAAACGCTATTCCTCTGAGAAAGTAGTTGTCTCAGAAAGTGCCAGATTGATTTGAAGTGGTTGTACAAGTTTACACTCCCACCAGCAGTGGAGAAGGGTTCCCCTTTCTCCAAAACCTCTCCAGCATGTGTTGTCACTTGAGTTTTTGATCTTGGCCATTCTTATGGGTGTAAGGTGAAATCTCAGGGTTGTTTTGATTTGCATTTCCCTAATGCCTAATGAGGTTGAGCATTTCTTTAAGTGCTTCTCTGCCATTTGATATTCCTCTACAGAGAATTCCCTGTTTAGCTCTGTTCCCCATATTTTATGTGGATTACTTGGTTTGCTGCTTTTCAGCTTCTTTAGTTCTTTATATATACTGGATATGAGTCCTCTGTCAGATAAAGGGTTGGTGATGAATCTTTCCCAATCTGTAGGCAGTCGCTTTGTTTTGATGACTGTGTCCTTTACTTTACAGAAGCTTTTCAGTTCCATGAGGTCCCATTTATTGATTGTTGCTCTTAGAGCCTGTGCTATTGGTGTTCTGTTCAGGAAGTTTTCTCCTGTACTGATGAGTTCTAGGGTATTCCCCATTTTTTTTCTAGCCAATTTAATGTGTCTGCTTATATGTTGAGGTCTTTGATCCACTTGGACTTCAGTTTTGTGCAGGGTGATAAGTATGGATCTATTTTCATTTTTCTACATGTAGACATCCAGTTGGACCAGCACCATTGGTTAAAGATGTTATCTTTTTTCCATTGTATGGTTTTGGCATCTTTGTCAAAAATCAGGTGTCCATAAGTGTGTGGGTTTATTTCTGGGTCTTCTGTTCAGTTCCATTGATCCACCATTCTGTTTCTATGCCAGAACCATGCAGTTTTTATACCTGTTGCTCTATAGTACAGCTTGAGATCAGGAATGAAGATACCTCCAGAAGATCTTTTATTGTAGAGGATTGTTTTAGCAATTCTGGGTTTCTTGTTATTCCATATGAAGTTGAGAATTCTTTTTTTCCAGGTCTGTAAAGAATTGTGTTGGCAATTTGATGGGAATTGCAGTAAATCTGTAGATTGCTTTTGGTAAGATGGCCATTTTTACTATGTTAATCCTGCCAAGCCATGAACATGGGAGATCTTTCCATCTTCTCATATCTTCTTCTAATTCTTTCTTCAGAGACTTGAATTTTTTTTCATACAAGTCTTTGACTTGCTTGGTTAGGGTTACACCAAGGTACTTTATGTCATTTGTAGCTACTACTCAGGGCTAAACACCTGAGGTGAGCAGTGGCAATTCCAAGAAACACTGGCCATACAGTGACCATAACCAAAAAAGCAGAGGAGGACACCTTCAGGAAAAATCATCTTTCGGCCAAGGGGATTCTCCCTACCTCAGGACTCCAGGAAGCACAGAAACTAACAGCCAAAACCTAAAACAGCTCAATGGGTAGAGGTCAGCATAAAAGCTCAACCAGCAAAAGACAGAGGAATATGGCATCTCCAGAACCCAGCCATCCAGGAGCAAACAGCCCTGGACAACGCAGCACAATAGAAAATCAAGAAGATGACCTTACATCTATGCTAATGAAGAGGATAATAGAGGAAACAAATAAAATATGTAAAGACATAGAGGAAGATAAAAACAAACAGATCATGGCTATCTGTAAAGAAGTGGAGGAAGTTAAAGACAAGGAGATTATGGCCATCCGTGAAGAAATACGGGAGGATGCACCCAAACATTTTGCGGCCTTCAGAGAAGAAATAAGTAAATCACTGAAAGAAGTAATAGGAACAGAGTTGAAGGAAATAAAAGAAAAAGAGGGAAATACAATCTGACAGGTGAAGGAAGTAAACAAAACAAATCAAGACCTGAAGATAGAACTGGAAAAATTAAAGAAAACACAAATGGAAGAAATAATGGAGAGGAAGAATTTAGGGAAGAAAACAGGCACTACAGAGGTAAGCATAACCAACAGACTACAAGAGATGGAAGAAAGAATCTCAGGTGTAGAAGATACAATGGAAGAAATCAATGTACCTGTCAAAGAAAATGTTAAATCCAAAAAAATTCCTGAAACAGACCATCCAAGAAATCCAAGACAATATGAAAAGACAAAACCTAAGAATAATAGGTATAGAGGAAAAAGAAGACTCCCTTCTCCAAGGCCCAGAAAATATTTTCAACAAAATCATTGAAGAAAATTTCCCCAAGTTAATGGAGAAGCCAATAAGAATACATGAGGCCTACAGAACACCCAACAAATTTGACCAGAAAAGAAAATCCTCCCACCACATAATAATCAAATTAGTAAGTATACAGAACAAAGAAAAAATACTAAAAGCTGCAAGGGAAAAAGGCCAAGTAGCCAAGTAATATATAATGGCAAACCCATTAGAATCACACCTGACTTTTCAACAGAGACTATGAAAGCCAGAAGGGCCTGGACAGATATCATGCAGACCCTAAGAGAACACAGATGTCAGCCCAGGCTACTATACCCTGCAAAACTCTCAGTCCTCATAGACAGAGAAAACAAGATATTCAATGACAAAAACAAATTTCAACAATACCTACACACAAATCCAGCATTACAGAAGACACTGGAAGGGAAAATACAACCCAAGAAAATGAGCTTCTGTCAAGAAAACACAGGAAATAATTAACCTTACTACAGTAAAACAAAAAGCAACCAAGCACACAACCTTATGACCACAGCCAACATCAAAATCAAAGGATCTAACAGCCACTGGTCATTAATCTCTCTCAACATCAATGGACTCAACTCTCCAGTAAAAAGACACAGATTAACAGAATGGATATGTAAACATACCCCAGCAATCTATTGCATACAAGAAACACACCTAAGGCACAAAGATAGATATTACCTGAGGGTAAAAGGTTGGAAGACGACTTTCGAAGCAAACGGACCCAAGAAACAAGCAGGAGTAGCCATTCTAATATCTGATAAAATAGACTTTCAACCAAAATTAATCAAAAGAGATGGGGAAGGACACTTCATACTCGTCAAGGGAAAACTCCACCAGGAAGACATCACAATCCTGAACATCTATGCCCCAAACACAAGAGCAACCACATTTCTAAAAGAAACATTGATAAAATTTAAACCACATATAGATCCTCACAAATTGATAGTGGGAGACTTCAACACCCCACTCTCAACAAAGGACAGGTCAACACAATGGAAATTAAACAAAGAAACAATATCTCTGCATTTACAGAACCTTACACCCAAACACAAAAGAATTTGCCTTTTTCTCAGCACCTCATGGAACCTTCTCCAAAATAGACCATATGGTTGGTCACAAAGCAATCCTCAACAGACACAAGAAGATTGAAATAATCCCTTGTTTCTTGTCTGATCACCATGGAATAAAGCTGTACCTCAACAATAACAGAAATAGCAAAAAGCCTACACACACATGGAAACTGAACAACTTGTTACTAAATGACAGCTGGGTCAGGGAAGAAATAAAGAAATTAAAGTCTTCCTAGAACTCAATGAAAATGAAGACACAACATACCCAAACTTGTGGGACACAATGAAAGCAGTGCTAAGAGGAAAGTTCATAGCACTAAGTGCCTTCAAGAAGAAATTCGAGACAGCTCATTCAAGCAACTTAATAGCCCACTTAAAAACCCTAGAAAAAGAAGAAGCAGACACACCAAAAAGGAGTAGACAGCTGGAAATAATAAAACTCAGGGCTGAAATCAATCAATTAGAAACAAATAAAACAATTCAAAGAATCAATGAAACCAAGGGCTGGTTTTACTTTTTTTTGAGGCAGAGTCTTACAATAGTATTCTGGCTAGCTGGCAGTGACACTATGTAGAGGAAGTCTAGCCTTGAACTCCTTCAGTCTCTACCTCTCTTCAAGGCAAAGGTATCACGACCACACACAGTTCAAATTCATGAGTACCTTGTCTATAGCTGTGTGTGAAGGAGGCTGAAGGACAGGGCAGTCAGAGCCCAATGTTTACCTGTTTCCTATTCTGCACCGTTAAATGTTAACTATTCTGCCCTGATCACCACAGCCTTCCAACAGATGGTCACCACCTCTTCTTTGTACTTCAGTTTGTTCATCTGTATTACTACTATTTTATACTAGATTATGTATTACATGTCTATCTCTTCTCTTTCCTATAAGTTTCCAAACAGTAGAGATCCTATTTCAGCAAAGTCTACAACCTTGTGTTCATCCTTATCAAGCCTTAATTCTTCCCTACTTTGTGATGCATAACAGGTCATCAGCACACGAATAACAGGTCATCAGCACACGAACACTCTTCCTTTTCATCTCTATCACAATCTGCTCCTAGGCCACACTCTTCTAGTTGCTTGTACAATGCCAATACACACACATGCTACTCTTTCCCTATCACCAGCTGGAATTGCTGAGTATGGATGGCCTCTCACTTTCTTATTAAAAATAATGAGAGTTTTCTGTTTGTTGCCTATAGAGTTTACAACTACCATCAAGGTTCTCCCAGATCTAAGTCCATTCTTATTTCTGGCAGTTTCCATTTCAATCCGCAGTAACACTAAGCCATAATGCCTCTGTCAAAGAGCACGGGGGTTCATTCTCTACCTGACAATGCCTTAGTCATTTCCCATCTTCTGGAGTATTTTTCTCCAACAAAGTGTCTCAAATTCTTACTACTCTTAAAGGACTAGCATATTCTATTCTGTTGATACATGTGCTTCCTTAAGCCAGAACTACTCTTCAGTTCCCCCACGTATGATCTCAATATTCATTCAATAAAGACTGTTTTAATTTAGAGTTAATTTTTTTCCTTAATGAATTCTCTCTGTCCTAACCCACTCCACTTTTTGAATACTAACCTGGATAGGTTTCCAGAGTTTCTACTGCCTGTTAGAAAGCCCACTGGGAAGTGCAGATAAGACAACCATGAAAAATGTAATGCTGCTTAGACTCAACAAACATCTAACCCTACAATGTATCCATCAAACACATTAAGTTGATAAACATGCTACTTAGCTATATTACTATCTTTACTCATATGACCCTCTGTGAGCATTCATTTGTTGATGACAACCAACTGAAACTTGAAGGTGCCCTTCCAATTTTGTTACTGAAATCAGTGTATATGGATGCTTGAAAGTGAGTTTGTGCACTTGAGTCAATGTCTGAGAAGGCCAGAAGAGGGTGCTGAAACCCATGGACTTGGAGTTACAAGGCAGTTGTGAGATGTCTGACATGGGTGATGGGATTGCAGTAGGGTCCTCTACAAGGACAGTATACACTCTTAACTGCTGAGACATCTCTCCAGTCCTTCCTTCTTTTCCCAAAGCTAGCTAGAATCTTCCCAAAGCTAGCTAGAAATTTTAATTTCTACTCTTCATTAAAAAATGGTCTTTAAAGCCAAGCACGTGCTTTATTCCCAGCATATGAGGCAGATATCTTTGAGTTTGAGGCCGACCTGGTCTGCAGAGTGAGTTCCAAGGATACACAGAGAAACCCTGACTTTAAAAAACCATCAAAAAGAAAAAAAAAGGTTTTAAAGTCAATAATCATAAAAGGAACACTTTGAGGGGATATTAGTACCAGCCAACAGAAAAATTGTAGAATAGAATACAAACAGAAAAACTGGCAAATCTTTCCATAACTACTGTCAAACAGTGGTATCAATATTTTCTTTGGAGAGTTAAAAACATCATATGCATAAATTATAACTAAAATTTTTCAAATAAAATGTTATTATCTCTCACATTTTCAATTAACATTTTCTGTACTACCTCTGTATCTTTTAGCATGCATAACTGAAAACTTAAGTGAAATAAGTGAGCTGAAATTACATTCATAAGGTAAAGTCATGTTCAGAAATTTCTCACCAGTCACTGATCAATCATAAAAACACAAAGACCTACACCTTAATTTATCTCCTAAAAATATAGTCATTACAGAATACAACTTAGTATTTTGTTAAGAAATGTGTACAACTTATTTTTAAACTAAAAAAAATGACATCTAACTAGTCCTTACAAATTATGCTCTTTTATGAATATACATAAAAATTATGCTCAGTTTAAAAGAAAAAGTAACTTAGAAAATTAAACATATTCTTTCATGTAGTAAAACAAATTCCCTTTAAGCCTTATTTGCTACACAGAAATAAAAAATAGCCACCATTAGTCATGTTCCTAATTTTCCTCAACAGACCTAGAGCATACACAGGGCAGAATAACGGCAACATTTTTACATGCAACACTTTTAACACAAGATCCTCCTGCTCTTTTTTACTGTCCAAAGAGGTAACCACACTAAACTTTTTTCATTTCATGAGGAAATTAGGACCCTCAAACCAAAGTTTACCTGTCCCATTCTTAAATAAACATTATCTAAAGAAAAGTCTATTTAAAGTGAAATAAACAGATGGGCACACATCTCTCCATGAAAACTGCAGAGTGGTAAGATAATTAGTTTGCGCACATATGCCATCACTAAAAAAGGGATCAGTTCTCCTGTTTGATGCTGCAAGCTTTCATTTAAAATGCATTATGCTTGGTTGAAAATGCCACACCTAAGAGGCTACTTAGAAGGTAATATAATTCTGTTTATGTGCCATTTTAGAAGTGGCAGAAGTAGAGACAGAAAACCATTCATTTCTTCACTCACTTGAATATTAGTTTGGAATATTCCCTAACTTAAAGTCAGTAATTTGCAGACAATTACAAGGGTATATGCACCAATTACAAGGGTACATGCCTGATCAAAATGTAAAGGAGACATGCTATATTGGCGAAGAGGCAGTGACAGAAATATACCCAATATCTAGGACTTAAAAACTGATTAGTTTGACTGAGAAAGAGGAATTGAGGTCCTGAAGCTAACTCTGGGGGAAAAGGAAAGGGCAACCATGTACAAAGAATCAGAAACGTAAGCCCACATGTGCAATCAGGGAGAGAAAAAAATACCTTATAGATGAAGGGAAGATGAGAATTATAACAAGCCATTTGGAAAACCCAGACATCATTACAACAATTAAAAAAAAAAAAAAAGAACAACAGAAAAAACAACATGAGAGCAGGAAGAATAAGGACAAAGTAATAATGGTATTGTGCATAAAAATATCACAGAAGTTTGTGTACTTCACCAAAATAATTTTTAAAGAGCTGAAAAAATAGAAATAAAAAAGGAAAATCCCTGACAACACAACAAAGAGGCAGATCAAGAAGAACAGTCACACACTGTGGGCACAAAGGCAAATCACTCTAGCTGCTTTGCAAAAATGATCTCACAGTTCCTTTCAGAGTTAAAAATACTTTTACCTACAATTTGGCAGGCTTGTTCCTTCACATTTACCCAAATGAAATGAAAACTTACATTTACAAAAGAAAATGCACTTATAGATGTTGCTAATGATTATATTTGTAATTGTGGAAACCTACCTTTCATTTGGGGAGTGGGCCAGCATATTGGTTTGATCATTCATACCTACAGCAATAGAAATGAGTCTATTCTCTAAAATATTGATTCACAAGGATGAATCTTTAATTCATTTTGGATTATGTAGAGCAGATTCTGGCAGAATTATGAGACTACATATTATGATTTCATGTATATGCCATTCTAAAAAAAGCAAAGTTATAGGGATAAAACACATCAGTGGTTGCCAGGTTAGAGATTGGAATGAACCATCTACCAAGGACAGAGGGATGGAATATTTTGTACACTAGGTATAGTGGTTAGGACTGCACATATTTGTAAAAATTCACAGAACTCTATACCAAAAAGGGTTCAATTTTACTATATGCAAAATACATACAATGTTAAACATCAAAGGAAAAGAAGGATGAGAAATCATGGATACAAACATATGAGAATGAAAAATTACACAGGATGGTCACATCATAAATTACTCTGGTAAAAAGTTTCATATTTTAGCCCCAAAGCATCTTTTCCAAATGATTTTAAGGGAGAGACAGACCCAAGTCAGCTCTATCTGAGAAATACACTGTTAAGAGTTACAAACAGAGAGCACCTGGAAGGCAATTATCAACCACCTTGGGACTCCAGAGATAAATTACCAAGACCCAACTAAGGGACAGGCAGTGGAGACACCAAGAAAAAGATAAAGATTAGAAATCCTCAAGTTTCTACCATCATTAAAAAAAAAAAAAAAAAAAAAAAAAACATTTCAAACAGGCTATATTCAATGGTTGTGGAAGACTCAATTGCAAACATCTTCGTAGATCTGTCTGACTGGAGCTCAAGGGAATTAATGAGACATAAAATTAGATATAAGGCTCAGGGTATTTGTAGCCATGAAAATATGAGGTTGAAATCCTTCATAGAAGGAACACATAGAATGAAAGCTATAGAGAAACCTAGGATCATCAAAAGCAGTGCCAGCATTGTGGAGCAGAATAAATAGGAGTTTCTTATGTACCTAAAAGGTTAGGCTTTCTCTTGGGAATCTCTAGTTTTATCACCTTGGCAAAACAGTTAAGAAGTGTTGGGAATAGCCCAAACTTTCCCCTTCTACTTTTGACACTACTGGCAGAGTATATCCAGAAAAGAGAACAACAATGTATTGGACAATTGCTTTGGTTAATTAAACACAGAAAATTCAACAAGAGGGATTCAAATGCAGGTTAACTTACCTTAAGAGTGCAATATTTTGGTAGCTGTACAAATGATCCTATGTTTTTTTTTAAATGACACTAATATTCCAATGAAGTATCAGAAAATATTATGAATTTAGAGAATTAATTCTTAACTAGGGATATGCACCAAAATTCTTCATGGGTCTTTCTCAAGATGCCTACACCATTACAAAAGCTTTACCATAGAAAATTCTGATTGAGAATATTTTGGTTAAGGTCCAAAACTAACTGTAATAGTCCTATAAGTGATTCTGATGCACATCCATATCACAGCACATCAATTCTAAGACTAAATAATAAACGAAATTTGGTTCCACAATCAACCAGAGTTTTCATTCTGAAGTTTCCATACCACACACTAACCTCCTAGGAAGCTCTGACTCAAGAACTTACAAGCAATCCACCTTCCAAGTAATACCTCAGATTGTGAACCCTAAGCCCTTTCAAATACTTATAAGCCACGCACCAGCTTTGGCTTGGCAAGTTTTAGAAGATCCAGCTTCTCAGCAGAATTCAGAAAAAAAATGAGCCACTCTATTGCTTAAACCTCAGCTCTCAGTTTTACTAATGACCCTGCCAGAAAGACTATTAAACCATGACTTAACAGAGCCAATCTGTTGTACTGTAATATTTACAGTCGATTTTTTCAAAACCAAGATTTCAAGATTATACCTTTCAAATTATGTCATACGTATTGATGAAACATTTCAAATATAATTATCCAGGAATAAAAAAATGGTTATGGCAACCAAAATTTACAATTACCCATTTCTTCACTTACTGACAATTTCTACTTCAAAATAATAAATCCCACAGGATGCTAGTATCAGATGCATGGCTTGAACAGATGCTGCATCTAAGATGCTGCATGTACCATGACCTACATGTGAAACTAGAAAATCAAAGGACAAATGAGGTTTTCACGTGAAAGTCTTAAACAATTAAAAAAAATAGGGCACTTAGATGGAATTTAAATTCAGTTCTCATTATTTCAGGTAACTGAAGAAGTAACAAATCATTTACCATTACAATTAGTTCAACATGGAAAATAGCTGCAGCTAGCCAAAAGACTCTTCACACTATTACTTGGATGTATTAAGAGTTCAGAATCTAGCCAGGTGGTGGTGCACAAGCCTTTAATTCCAGCACAGGGGAGGCAGAGGCAGGCAGATCTCTGTGAGTTAGAAGACAACCTGGTCTACAGAGTAAGTTTCAGAAAAACCAGGGCTACACAGAAATATCTTCTCTAAAAAACCCCAAACGTTTTCAAGAAAAAAAGAATTAAGAATCTGAGCAATCTGAGTATGGACAATGGCCCTGCTTTTTCTTTCAAGATTTTAAAAAGATTTTCTTTATGTGTGAGTGAATGAGTGTCAGCATGTATGTATACCACCTGTGTACCTGCTGCCCAAAGGCCAGAAGAACCTGTTGGATCCCTTGGAACTGCAGTTATTACAGGCTATTGTGAGGTTGCCGCGTGGATGCTGGAAATCAAATCCAAATCCTTTGCCAGAACTACTGCCTCATCTCTCTGGTTCCCAAACTAGAGAACCTTAAGGCTATAATCTTCAGTTATTCTGGATTTGAAGCACCTGAGAAAATGATCATAATTTTATCAGAGCTATATCTGCATTTAATTTTTAACATTCCTTATTGCTATAATGTTCTTTTGGGATGTATACAGGTTCCCCTTGTCATTCAAATGCTCTACCCCACTATCTGGTTTCAATCCAGACAATGAATTGTCATGTTTAGCATCACCTGTCTCAAGTTTGTATAAACATGCCACCATTTGTTCTCTAAGAATCAAGAGCTGTTAGTACCGCTTTTCTTTTGAGACAGGGCCTTACTACATAGCTCTGGCTGGACTGGCAACACATGGCAATCCTCCTGCCTCAGTAGAGTGCATGAGCTCCCATACCCAGGTGCAGTTGTGTTTTTCGAGAAGCAGTAAACAGCGAGTCCAGAAGAGCACAGAAGGCTCAGAGGGGTCTCCGTGGAAAGACAGAGGAGGAGGATCATCGCCCTACCAATAACACAGGGTCCTGAATACCGCCCTGCTTGACTCAGAAGGCATTGTAGGCCTGTTTCCTCAAACCTTTGTCTCAGGCATCCAGAAAAAATGACTCACAACGCTGTGGTGCATGAGAGCGACTTAGACCTATGACTGATTTGGAGCAAGGTTTAGACTGGGAGAACAAGCAGGCAGTGAGCACATCTCAGGACTCTGCATCTGAGGCACCCAGGGATTCGGACTGAAAGGCAGGTTCACTTCTACCCCACTGCCCAATCCCAGGACACAAGGCTCTTGGACCTCCACCCGAGATGGATGCTCAGCCAGAGTCCTGACCCTGCCCTATGGAAGCCTGCTACAACCCTGCTCCTGCAGCCCCACCACCCACCATGGGTGTCGGGCAGGTCTCTCTGCCTGAATCTTGTCACTCAGTGGCCCGCCCCAGGTAGTGGATTCCCAAGCCCCCCTCCCCCAAGGGAACTGGGGCCCCCGACCCTCCAGGTTTCGGCCCACCGCCCTGGTAGGCAGCACAGGCGGCTGAGCCCCACAGCAGTAGCAGCCCTACACTGACCAAGCTTGGTCCAGGTCCTGGCGCTGCCCACTGGGTATGGATCAACAAGAGGGCTGCCAGCCGAGGGAGCAGTTGCCTGGCACCATCATAGAAAGCACCAAGCAGAATGCCTGGGACACGTGACTGTGGCAAAAGAATTGAGGCATGAGCGCCATTCTCAGGTTTCCCTGTGGTGGAGCTTCTGCTCCCATCAACTTGGCAGGCTAGAGCGCCCGACAACCTCAGTTTCCTCACATAATCAACCCTTTCTGTTGAGCTGGCAGGACTTATCCCCTCACACACACTTAGGGAAGGTCAAAGGTATGGTATTTGTTTCCTTGCCTGCCTCTGTGCTTTAAGTCTCAGCACATAGTGGCCCCGTTTTGCCCCAGAGCCCCCGAGCATCCCTTAAATTCCTAAGACAGTATCTTTTGCCCTATGCTATCATGACTAGTCTCCAAGGCAAACTAGAGTTCCCTGAATATGGTCATCCCTTGTTCTCCATAGCAGGCCCCTAAGCTTGGGCTGGGCCTCAAGATTAGGATACCAAGGGCATCACAGCACCTGGTCCAACAACAAAATATCCCGACTAGCTCTGAGAATTTTGAGCTCTAGCTTCTCAGAGATTTGGTTGCACTGTCTATAAGATGAAGATGAACAAGAGGCAGATTTAAGAAGCACTTGGATTAAGCAAAGTTTCTCAGGAAAAAATCATCCATAAGCCACTCTCAGGCTGCTGATTCTGAGGCTTCTACCACTCTTGTTTTGAATGGAAGCCCATTGAGAGAGAAAATTCAGTGATGAGGAACACTTGCTGTTCTTGCAGACAACTTGAGGTCTGTTCTCAGCCACAGCTGAGCAGCTCACAGCAACCTGAAACTCCAGTTTCATGGGATTCAACACCATTTTCTGGCCACCATATACACTAGCACAAACTTGGCATATATGCACACAGACACACGTGTATATGTAAGCATACTTTTTTCCAGTGTTCTTCCTGGAAAGGAAGTAGTACACACCTCCAGTCTCTTGAGGGGCAGAGGATAGCCAAGCTGACGAGGACTGGTCTCTAAAATAATAAAGACCAGAGGGGCCTTTTTTTCCATAGAAGATGTTCATGTTCTTCCTAGGCCTGAGTCCTCTTACTGGCTCCACAATGGAGATTGTCCAATTCTCTGATAGGGTTCAAGCCCACTGATTTGACATAGGGGGAAGATTAAAATAACTTGAAACTGCCAAGTATGGTGGTGCATGCCTCGAATCCCAGCACTCTGGCAGGCAGTGACAGGTGGATCTCTGTGAGGTCAAGGCCAGCCTGGTCTACAAATTGAGCCCAGAATCACCAGGGCTACATGGAGAACCAGTCTCTAACATTAAACAAACAAACAAACAAACAAACAAAATAACACAGAAGCCACTATTGGTCTGGAGAGTGCTCCATGCCTAATGCTCTTCCAGAGGACCCAGGTTTAATTCCCAACATTCAGTGGCTTACAATTGTATCTACAGTCCCAGAGAAGCTAAGACCCTTCCCTGCCTCTGTGGTTGCCAGACTTGCATGTGGTGAACAGAGCTACCTTGAGGCAAAATATCCATATATATTACACTGAATATATAAATAGATAAACAAGGCAAATATCAAACTGACTACAGCTGTCAACATTTATAATCCTAGCACTGAAGTGAAAGAGGGAAAGAAGATCAAAAGTTTGATGTCAACCTGGATTAAAAAACAAGTTGGTGACTATCCTAGGCTATGCAGAAATAGTGTCAAAAACAAAGCAAGGCAGACAAAATGGTTACTGGGATAAGAGTGCTTGCCACAATAACATGAATACAAAGGTGGATCCCTAAAACGGATGGTAGAGGGGCTGCAGACAGGACCCAGAGGTTAAATTTCTGAGTTCAAATCCCAGCACCCACATGGGGGCTCATGACCATCTAGTAGGAGATCTTCTGGTGTGCAGGTGTCCTCTACTGGTGTACAGGTGTACATGCAGATAGAATTTGTATACTTCATAAATAAATAAATACATGAATGAATAAGTAAATAAATAAATCTTTAAAAAGAAAAAATACATGGAGGGAGAGGAAGTTGTCCCCTGACTCCAGCACTCTCTCTGATATGTGTTTATATGTGCATGTATGCAAGTATTTGTACACACACACCAGAAAAAATATAAAACAGAGTAAATCTCCTGTTGCTTAAGGGCTATAATACTTTTGCAGTTCAAAGAGACTGAAATATTCTCCAGGAACCTACATGTTTGAAATATGTCTTATAAAGCTGAGGAGAACTTTGACTGGACTCTGGAGATAAGCAATGAAGGTAGAGGGACAGAATCTTAAACAGGGGAAAAGGCCATGGGATTCAGCTAGTGAGAAGAGCCAAGGAGAAAATGCACATGAAATGCTGAGCAAGCTATTCTGTTACTGAGTTCTAAAAATAAAACCTGAAGAGGTGGGTTGAGGCTAGCAAAAACATTTCGGGCACCATAGTAGGACATCATTGTACTACGAAAGCACAATGTTGCTATTCTCTAGTCTGAGTAGGATTATAACATCACAAGGGTACTCTTTTGTAATCTTAATGGCATTAGGACATCACAATAGCACTATCAGGATATCACAAAGTTATTGGGACATCACAATGCTATTATTGGGACATCACAAGTGTATTATGACATGACAATGGTACAAGTAGGACATCACGATCAATTGTGACAGCATGATTTTGTGTTTGTGACCATACTAGAGAATTATGACATTACCATTGACTTGAAACATCACAATGGTACTATTAGTACATCACAATGTACTATTGTGACATCAGAAGGGTGTTATGACATAACAATGGTACTAGTATGACATCACAATCCCATCGTGACATGAAAATCATTCGAATTTGACTTCACTAGAGAATTATGATATTACATTTTAATTGTGACATCACAATGGTAGTATTGTGATATCACAAAAGTACTATGACCTGACAATGGTACTATGCTGTAAACACAATGGCATTATGACTTCACAATGGTACAATTCGGACATCACAAGACATTTTGACTTCACAAAGCTACTATTGTGACATCACGAGGGTATTATGAAATCACAATGATACTAGTAGGACGTCACAATCATTTTGTGACATCACAATTGTACTATGACATCACAATAGTACCATTCTTTAGTGACAATGGCATTCTGATATGAGAAAGGTACTAGTGGGATATCACAAAGATATTGTGACATCACCATGCTACTATTATGATATAGCAAGGGAGAGGGAGGAAGCGGGAGGGAGGGAAAGAGATGTAGAGAGACAGAGTGTATGAGGGAGTGTGAGGAATAGTAAGAAGAAAGGTAGAGAGAGGAACAAAGAGAAAGAGATAGAAGGAGAGAGCTAGAGAAATGGAGAGAGGGAGGAAGAAGAGAGAGAGTGTGGGAGAAAGAATTGGATTGTGAGGGAGAGAGGAAGAGAGGGAGAGAGGAACGGAGAGAGAAAGAGAGGGAATGAGGGAGAGAGAGTGGCTAAGATAGAGGGAGAGAGGGATCAAGAGGTCCAGAGAGAGGGAGAGAACAGCAGGTAGAGAATGAGAGGGGAGGAGATGGAGAGAGGAGAGAGGAAGAGAGAGAGGGGGAGAGATAAGTAAAGAAAGAGTGAGAGATGGAGAGAGAAAGGGAGAGAGGGAGCTAGAGAGAGGGAGAAAGCCAGAGAGTGGGAAAGAGAGGTAGAGAGAGGGAATGTATGAGGAAGAGTGAGGGATAGATAAGAAGAGCTAGAGGAACAAAGAGGGAGAGACAGAAGGAGAAAGGGAGAGAATTGTAGAGAAAGAGGGAGAAGAAAGTATGGGAGAAAGAAATGGATTGAGAGGGAGTGTGAAGGAGAGAGGGAGATAGAGGCAGAAGGAGGAACAGAGAGGGGGAGCCACAGGAAGAGGTGGACAAAGGAAGAGAAGGATAGAGGGAGAGAGGGAGCGAGAGATGGAAAACGAGTGGAAGAGAGAGACACAGGGAGTGAGACAGGGGAGAGGCAGTGGCAGAGAGACACACTGAGAGACGGAGAGGGAGAGAGAGAAGTAGAGAGAGGAGAGAGGAATAGGGAAGAAGGTTGGAGAAAGGGAAAGAGAGGGAGAGAGAGGAGAGAGGAAGAGAGAGGTGGAGAGAGGAAGCAAGAAAGAGAGTGGGAGAGAGAAGCAGAGAGATAGGTAGAGAAATAGTGAGACGGATGGAGAAAGAGAGATAGAGAGAGAGAGAGAGAGAGTGAGCGATATGGAGGACAAGAGAGGGACAGGCAGAGAGACAGGGAGAGGATTGGAGAGAGGAATAGAGGGGGTGAGAGGAAGAGAGAGGGAGAGATAGAGGTAGAGAGGGTGTGAGAGAGAGGGTGAGGGTAGGACAGAAGGAAAGACAGGGATGAGAGAGGGTGAGTGGTGGACAAAGGGAGAGAAAGGGGAGAGAGAGTGGGAGGGAGAAAGAGGAAGAGAGAGCCATAAAGGAGAAAGTGGGCAGAAGACACACAGGAAGAGAGACTCTGGAATACAGGGAGCTAGGGAGGGAGGAATAGAGGGAGAGAGGGGTAGAGAGGAGGGATGGACAGAGGGAAAGAGAGGGATGATAGGAGGGAGAAAGATGGAGAAAGAGAGAGGGAAAATGAGGGAGAGAGGGAGAGAAGGGAGAAATAGAGAGTCAGAGAGAGATAAGAAGATAAGAAAAGAAGGACAGAGAGAGGAAGGGAGACAGAAAGGGAGTGCAGGAGAGATGGAGGGAGAGTGCAGGAGAAAGGGAGAGAGAGGGGGAAGGAGGAACATAGAGGAAAAGGCACAGGAAGAGAAGGACAGAGGAAGAGAGGAATAGAGGGAGAGAGAGAGGGATGGAAAAGGAGAGAGTGGAAGAGAGGGAGGGAGAACTAGTCAGAGGGAGAGAGGTACAGAGACAGAGGGAGTGGGAGAGACACACTGAGACAGAGGGAGAAAAAGGGAGAGAGAGAGAGAGGGAGACAGAGGGTGAGAGTGAGCAAGAGAGAGGGAGAGAAACAGAGAGAGGAATAAGGAGAGAGAGGGTTTGAGAAAGGGAGAGAGGAATAGAGAGGAAGATAGAGGGGAGAGGGAGAGAGACAGATAGAGAAAGAGTGAAGGAGGGAGGGAGACAGAGGGAGAGAAGGACAGGAAGGGAGAGGGATAGAGAGAGGGAGAGTAACAGATAGGGAGGAACAGAGAGGAAGAAAGAGAGGGACAGAGAGAGTTGGAGAGAGGGATAGAGAGGGGCTGCTGCAAGGAAGAGAGAGGAAGAGTGGGAGAGAGGTAGAGAGAAGTAGAGAGGGAGTGAGAGAGAGAGGGTGAGGGTGGGACAGAGGGAAAAAGAGGGGGAGAGCAAGAGCTTGAGGTTGGGACAGAGGGAGACGGGGAGAGAGAGAGGAGGTAGATAAGGGGAGAAAGGGGGAAAGAGATAGAGGAAGAGAGGACCATAAAGGAGAAAGTGGGCAGAAGACACACAGGAAGAGAGACACAGGAATAGAGGGAGCTAGGGAGAGAGGAATAGAGGGAGAGAAGGAGGGGGTGAGGAGAGAGGGGAGAGAGAGAAGGATAGATGTACAGAGGGAAAGAGAGGATGAATAGGAAGGAGAAAGAGGGAGAGATTAGAGGGAGAGTGAGGGAGAGAGAGGAGGAGAGTTGGAGAGAAGAAAGAAATAGAGATACAGAGAGATATAGGGAAAGAGGAAGAGAGGGACAGAGAGAGGGAGGGAGAAAGAAAGAGTGTGAGAGGGAGATAGAGAGGGAGAGAGTAGGAGAGAGAGGGAGAAAGGAAGAAAGAGGAACAGAGAGGGAGAGAGACAGGAAGAGAAGGACAGAGGGAGAGAGTAATAGTGAAAGAGAGAGAGAAGGAGGGATGGAAAAGGAGAGAGTGGAAGAGAGAGTGAGAGAGAGGGGGAGATGGAGAAAGACCAAGAGAGGGAGACAGAGGGGAGACAGGGAGAGAGAGGGAGAGTAAGAGAGTTGAGGAGAAGAAAAGAGAGGGATAGAGGGAGAGACAAGGAGAGGGAGAGAGGGAGCTAGGGAAAGTGAGGGGGAGAGAGGGAGAGAGGAAGCATGGGGGAGAGAGGGAGAAAGAAGGAAAGAGGGAGACAGAGATAGGGAGAGAGGGAAAGAGAGGGAATGCAGGAGAGAGTGGTTGAGATAGAGGGAGAGAGGAGCAAGAGGTGGAGAGACAGGGATAGAGCAGCAGGGAGGGAGAGACATAGAGACACAGAGAGGAAGAAAGAGGGAGAGAGAAAGATAGAAAGAGAGAGGGAGAGGGGGAGAGATAAGTAGAGAAAGAGTGAGAGAGAGAGAGAGGTAGAGAGAGGGAGAAAGTAGGAACTAGGGAAAGAGAGGGAGTGTATGAGGGAGAGTGAGGGATAGGTAAGAAGAGAGGGAGAGATAGAATGAGAGTGGGAGAGAAATGCAGAGAGTGAGAGAGAAGAGAGAGAGTGTGGGAGAAAGAAATAGAGTGAGAGGGAGAGTGAAGATAGAGGAAGAGAGAGAGAGAAAGGCAGAAGGAGGAACAGAGAGGGAGAGACACAGGAAGAGGCAAACAGAGGATGAAAAGAATAGAGGGAGAGAGAGAAGGAGGGATGGAAAAGGAGAGAGTGGAAGAGAGAGGGAGAGATAGTCAAAGGGAGGGAGCCAGGGGGAGAGGCAGTGGCAGAGAGACACACTGAGAGAGGGAGAGAAAGGGAGAGGGAAAGAGAGAAGTACAGAGAGGAGAGAAGAATAGGGAGGGAGAAGGTTAGAGAAAGGGAAAGAGAGGGAGAGAGAGGAGGAGAAAGGAAGGGAGAGGGAGAGAGTGGGAGAGAGAGGCAGGGAGATAGGTAGAGAAATAGTGAGAGAAGGAAGGAGACAGAGGGAGAGAAGGAGATGAAGGGAGATGGAGAGTGAGCAATATGGGGGAAGAGAGAGGGACAGAGGGAGAGGGAGGGAGAGAGTTGGAGGGAGGGAAAGAGAGGGGTGTGAGGAAGAGAGAGGGAGAGTGGGAGAGAGGTAGAGATAGAGGTAGAGAGGGAGTAAGAAGGAGGGCGAGGTTGGGACAGAGGTTGAGAGAGAAAGGGTGAAGGTGGGCCCAAGGAAGCTACAGGGGGAGAGAGACAGGGAAGGAGAGAAAGAGGAAGAGAAAGCCATAAAAGAGAAAGTGGGCAGAAGACACACAGGAAGAGAGAAACAGGAATGGAGGGAGCTTATGGAGAGAGGAATACAGGGAGGGAGGGAGAGAAGGAGAGAGGGAAAGAGAGGGATAATAGGAGGGAGAAAGAGGGAGAGAGAGAGGGAGAGTGAGGGAGAGGAGGAAAGAGGGAGAGAAGGGAGAAATAGAGAGACAGAGAGAAAGTGAGCTATAGAGAGAGGGAGGGAGAAAGAAAGGGAGAGAGTGAAAGAGAGAGAGAAGGAGGAACATAGAGGGAGAGAAAGGGATGGATGGAAAAGGAGAGAGTAGAAGAGAGGGAGGGAGAGCTAGTTAGAGGGAGAGAGGCACAGAGAGAGTGGGAGAAAGACACAATGAGACAGAGGGGAAAAAGGGAGAGGGAGAGAGAGAGGGAGACAGGAAGAGAGCAGAAGTGAGATGGAGAGAGAGGGAGAAAGAGGGTGAGACAGAGGAAGAGAGAGGAAGTGTGTGAGAGAGAGAAGGAGAGAGAGGAATAGGAAGGGAGAGTGAGAGTGTTGAGGAGAGGAAAAGAGAGGGATAGAGGGAGAGATAGGGAGAGAGGAAGAGGAGAGAGGGAGAGAGAAAAGAGAGGGAGAGAGTTTCAGATAGAGGCAGAGAAGTAGTGAGGGAATGAGAGAAAGGGAGAAAGCTGGAGGGCAGGAAAGAGAGAGAGAGAGATAGAGAGATGGAGAGAGGAAGAGTGAGGGATAGAGGAAGAGAGAAGAAGAGAGGAGAGAGGAAGAGAGAGGCAGACAGTGATGGAGATAGAGGGAGAGAGGGAAGGAGAGGGAATGAGGGAGAGAGAGTGGTTGAGATGGAGAGAGGGAGCAAGGGAGAGAGAGAGACAGACAGAGAGAGAGGGAGAGAGCTTTAGGGAGGGAAAGAAAGGGAAAGAGGTGGAGAGAGAGGGAGAGGAAGAGTGAGGGTGAGAGGGAGAGGGAAGGAGAGAGGATGAGAGAGGGAGAGGGGGGTCGAGAGAGAGGGAGCCAGGGAGAGAGATAGAGAGGAAGGGAGACACACAGTGAGAGAGACATAGGGAGGGAGAAGGAGAGAGGGAGAGAGGAAGGGAGAGAGGGAGGATGAGTTGTAGACAGATTGAGGGAGAAAGAAATGGAGTGAGAGGGAGTGAGAAGAAGAGAGGGGGAGAGAGGGAGAGAGGGGAATAGAGAGTGAGATAGAGGGAGAAAGACAGAGAGGGAGAGAGAGAGAGAAAGAGTGACAGAGGAAGGGAAAGAGAGGGAGGAAGAGGGAGATAGCGAGAGAGGAAAAGGAGGAACAGAGGAAGAGTGAGGAAGAGAGTGACAGAGGGAGAGGGGGGGAGAAATTGGTAAAGAGGAAGAGAGGATGAGGAGAGAGAAATAGAGAAAAAGTGAGAGAGAGGCTGAGAGAGAGAGAGAAAGAGGGAGAAAGGAAGAGAGGGAGAGGGAGGAACAGAGAGGAAGAGAGGGGCAGAGGGAGAGGGGGAAAGAGAGCAGCAGCTAGAGAGAGAGAGAGAGAGAGTTGGAGATAGAGGAAGAGAGAGGAAGAGAGAGGGGGAGAGGGAGTGAGAGAGGGAACTAGAGAAAGGGAGAAAGCAGAAGGGAGGAAAAGAGAGGGAGAGATGGGGAGAGAGAGTGAGAGAGGGAGAGACAGAGGCAGACAGATGGAGAGAGAGAGAAGTAGATAGAGGAAGAAAGAGGGAGAGTTAGTGTAAGAGAAAGACATAAAGGAGAAAGTGTGCAGAAGACACACAGGATGAGAGACACAGGAATAGAGGGAGCTAGGGAGAGGAATAGAGAGAGAGAGAGAGGGAGGGAGGGAGCAGAGAGGGTAGAGAGAAGGGGAGAAGAACAGAGGGAAAGAGAGGCAGGATAGGAACAAGAAAGAGGGAGGGAGAGAGAGAGAGTGGGAGAGAGAAGGGAGAAATAGAGAGACAGAGAAATAGGGAGAGAGGAAGAGAGGGACAGAGAGAGGGAGGGAAAAATAAATGGAGTAAGGGGGAGAGAGTAGGAGAGACAGGGAGAGAGAGGGAGAAGTAGGAACATAGAGGGAGAGACACAGGAAGAGAAGGACAGAGTGAGAGATGAATAGAGGGAGAGAGAGGGAGGGAAGGAAATAGACAGGATGGAAGAGAGGGAGGGGGACCTATTCAGAGGGAGAGATGCACAGGAAGAGAGGGAATGGGAGAAAGACACACACCGAGAAAGAGGGAGAGAAAGGGAGAGGGTGAGAGGGGGAGACAGGAAGAGAGCAGAAGAGAGATAGAGAGGGGGAAGAAAGAAAGACAGAGAGAGGGAGACAGAGGGAGAAACAGAAGGAGAGAGAGAGGAAGAGTGAGAGAGAGAGAGAGGAATAGGGAGGGAGAGGGAGTGTTGAGGAGAGGGAAATAGAGGGATTGAGGGAGAAATAGTGAGAGAGAGAGAGGTAGAGAGGGAGCTAGAAAGAGGGAGAGAGAGGGAGAGAGGGAAAAAGGGGAGAGGAAGTGTGAGGGAAAGGGAGGGAGAAGGAGAGAGGAGAGATGGAGAGAGATAGGTAGAGAAAGTGGGAGAGAGGGAGGGAGAGTGAGGGATAGGGAGGAAGAGATATGGAGAGAGAGAGGAAGAGAGGAACAAATAGGTAGGGATAGAAGTAGGGAGAGAGAGAACTGAAGAGAGGGAGAGAGGGAAAGAGAGGGAGAGAGAGGGAGAGATGTTGAGGGAGAAAGAAATTGAGAGGGAGAGAGATAGGGAGAGAGGAAGAGAGGAGAGAGACAGAGAGAGGGAAACAGGGCAAGAGAGCTAGAGAGAGTGAATGAGGGGCGAGAGGGAAAGAGAGGGAGAGAGGGTGGTTGAGATAGGGGAGAGAGG
Source organism: Meriones unguiculatus (assembly GCF_030254825.1). Classification (NCBI taxonomy): domain Eukaryota; kingdom Metazoa; phylum Chordata; class Mammalia; order Rodentia; family Muridae; genus Meriones; species Meriones unguiculatus. The sequence goes on from NC_083369.1 coordinate 149,656,045, forward strand.
TAATGAGGGATCTAGAGAGAGAGAGAGCTGGAGCACATGAAAGAGAGGGAGAGAGGGGGACAGACTCAGAGGGAGATGGAGAGAGGAAGAGTGAAGGAGAGAGGGAGAGAGAAGGAGAGAGGAGAGAATGAGAAAAATGGAGAGATAGGGAGAGAGAAAGAGAAGGGGACAGAGAGAGTAAGGGAGAGAGAGGGAAAGAGAGGGAATGAGGGAGAGAGTGGATGAGGTAGAGGGAGAGAGGAGGCTAGGGAGAGTGAGAGAGTAGCAGGGAGGGGAAGAGAGGCAGAGAGAGATGGAAAGGAAGAGTGAGGGTGAGAGGGAGAGAGAGAGGGGGGAATAGATTAAGTAGAGAAAGAGTGAGAGGAATCGAGAGATGGAGAGAGGGAGAGAGAAAGATGCAGACAGAGGGAGAGAGAAGGAGATAGAGGGAGACAGAGGGAGAAAGAGAGAGGTAGAGAGAGCCATAAAGGAGAAAGTGGGTGAGAGACATACAGGAACAGAGACACAGGAATAGAGGAATCCAGGGAGAGAGGAATAGAGGGAGCGAGAGAGGGAGGGAGAAAGAGGGAGAGGGTGGGAAATGGTTGGAGAGAGAAAGGAGGCCAGAGGGAGAGAGAAAGGGAGAGTGAAGAGATGTGGATAGTAGGAGAGAGATAGGGAGAGAGGAAGAGAGAGAGAGGATAGATGTACAAAGAGGGCATGAGGGGAGAGATATGGAGAGAGGGATGAAGGAGTCTGGTGAATGGAGTTTTGCCTCCTGGCCTTGGCAGACATGTTTCTCACTTAAAGTTCAGTTTCTCAGAGACTGACCTTGGCAACTTTTCCAGTGGGTGTTCTGTTCATGACAACTAGATAACAAACTCCGTGCAACCCTTGGGACCAGACAGTAAACTTTGTGTAACCTTGAGTGAATCCTCGGATGCTTTGCCAAGATGAGGTGTTACCATGAGAAAATTGCTTGTGATCCTTTGCTTTATAAGTGCTGCTTGTATGTTTAGTAAAAGGCACCTTAATCAGAAACCTTGACTTGGTGTCTTCCTTGTGTTGTCTGTCTCCACCCCCCACCCCCACAGCTCTCACTCAGGCAGTATTCAGGTGTTGCTGCAGGCAGTAACAGAGGGAGAGTGGGAAAGAGAGAGGGAGACAGAGGGAGACACAGGGTGAGAGTGAGTGAGAGGAAGAGAAAGAGAGAGAGGAATAGGGAGGGAGAGATTTGGAGAGAGGGAGAGAGAGGGAGATAGAGGAAGAGAGAGGAAGAAGGAGAGAGAGGGAGAGAGAGATGGAGAGAAAGAGTTGAGAGAGGGAGGGATACAGAGGGAGAGAAGGAGAGGAAGGGAGAGGGATAGAGAGGGAGAGTGAGGGATAGGGAAGAACAGAGAGGAAGAGAAAGGGGGACAGAGGGAGAGGGAGAGAGTTGGAGAGAGGGGGTCGAGGAAGAGAGAGGAAGAGAGGGAGAGAGGTAGAGAGAGGTAGAGAGGGAGTGAGAGAGAGGTTGTGGGTAGGAGAGAGGGAAAGAGGGGTTGAGAAAGAGAGGGTGAGGGTAGGACAGAGGGAGACAGGGGGAAAGAGAGGGAAGGGAGAAAGGGAGAAAGAGAGAGAGGAAAAGAGAGCCATAAAGGAGAAAGTGGGCAGAAGACACACAGGTAGAGACAGGAAGAGAGGGAGCTAGGAAGAGAAGAAAGAGGGAGAGAGGGAGGTAGGGAAGAGAGAGGGGGAGAAAAGGAGAGAGGGACAGAGGGAAAGAGAGGGACAATAGGAGGGAGAAAGAGGGAGAGTGAGGGAGAGAGAGGAGGAGAGATGGAGAGAAGGGAGAAAGAGAGAGATAGGGAGAGAGGAACTGGGGTATAGAGAGAGGGAGGGAGAAAGAAAGGAAGAAAGAGAGAGTAGGAGAGAGGGAGAAGGAGGAACAGAGAGGGAGAAAGACAGGAAGAGAAGGACAGATGGAAAGAGAGGGGAAGGGATGGACAAGGAGAGAGTGGAAGAGAGAGAGGGAGAGAGACTCACAGGGAGAGAGACACAAGGAGAGGGTGAGAGAAAGAGAGAGAGGGAGAACATGGAAAGAGAGAGGGAGACAGAGTGGGAGACAGAAGGAGAGAGTGGAAGAGAGAGAGGGAGAGACTCACAGGGATAGAGACACAGGAGAGAGAGAGAAAGAGAGAGGGGAGAGGGAGAAAGACAGAGAGGGAGACAGAGGGAGAGACAGAAGGTGAGAGGGAGAGAGGAGAGAAATTGAGAGATGGAGACATAGAGGGAGAGGAAGAGAGAGGGAGAGACAGAAGCAAATAGAGGGAGATAGAGGGAGATATAGGGAGACAGAGTCATAGAAGGAGAAAGCAGGAGGGAGACATACATGAAGAGAGACAGAGGAACAGAGTGAGCCAAGGAGAGAGGAATAGTAGGAGAAAGAGAGAGAGAGAGAAAGAGAGAAGGAGAGAGGGGGAGAGAAGGACAGAGGGATTGAGAGGGAGAGAAAGACAGAGGGAGAGAGGGAGGGAGATGGTTGGAGAGAGAGAGGGAAAGTGAGGGAGAGAGAAGAGGGGGAACGAGAGAAGAAGAGAGGAAGAGAGGAGAAAAATGGAGAGATAGGGAGAGAGGAAGAGAGAGGGAGAGATAAAGAGGGAAAGAGAGGAAGAGAGATGGAGAGAGAGAGAGGGAGGGAGAGAATGAGGGAGAATGGGAGTGAGATGCAGAGAGGGAGAGAGGGGGGAAAGATTAACCAAGTGGGGGAGTGAGAGGAAGAGGAGGACAGAGGGAGAGAGGGATGGAGGGATGGACAAGGAGAGAGTGAAAGAGAGAGGGTCACAGGAAGAGAAACACAGGGAGAGAAAGGGAGAGGAAGAGAGAGTCACACTGAGAGAGAGAAAGAGTGACAGAAAGAGGGAGACAAGGAGAGAGATGGGGAGAGGGAGAGAGAGAGGGAGAGATAGAAGTAGAGATAGAGGGAAAAAGCATGAGGCAGGGAAAGAGGGAGGGAGAGAGAAAAAGAGAGGAAAACGAGGGAGAGGGAGATAGAGAAAGGGAGAGTGAGGTATAGGGAGGAATAGAGAGAGGGAGTGAGAGAGAGGGAGATAGAGGGAGACAGAGGGAGAGAGAGAGGGAGTAGGAGAATGTGGGAGAGAGAGAGTGACAGAGTGAAAGAACAGGAGAATGGGAGAGAAAGAAGGAAAGAGAGGGAGGGAGACAGTGGGAGAGAGAGGGAGAGAGAGAGTGAGGGAGAGAGAAGAGAGGTATATCAAGAGGGATAGAGGAAAGAAATGGAGAGAGATAGGGTGATAGTGAGAGTAAAAGAGAGGGTGAATGGGAGGGAGAAAGAAGGAGAAAGAGGGAGGGAGACAGTGGGAGAGAAAGAGGAAGAGAGAGGGAAGATAGAGGGAGAGAGAGGGTGAGAGGAACAAAGATGAAGAGAGAAAGGAGAGGGAGAGATATGCAGATATGTAGAGAGGGAAAGAGAGAGGGAGGAAGAAAGAGGAAGAGAGGGAGAGAATGTGAGGGAGATAGAAGGGGAAAGAAAGGGAGGGAGAGGGAGGGGGCGAAAGGTTGTAAAAGGGAACGAGAGAGGGAGAAGGAGGAACAGAGGGAGAGAGACAGGAAGAGGACAGAGGGAGGAATAGAGAGAGAAATGAACAAGGAAAGAGTAGAAGAGAGGGAGAAAGTCACAGGGAAAGAGACACAGTGAGAGAGTTTGAGGGAGAGAGAGAAGGAGACATAGAGAGAGAGGGGGAGAGGGATAAACAGAGGGAGACAGAGGGAGAGACAGAGGGTGAAAGGGAGGGAGAATGGGAGAGAGGGTGAGAGAGGGAGAAAGCAAGAGAGAGAGAAGGAGAGAAGAGGGAGTGAGAGGGAGGGGAAGAGAAACAGAGAGGGAGAGAGTTGCAGAATGGGAGAGGGAGAGAGGTAGAGATGGAGAAAGGGAGAGACTGAGTGAGCAAGAGGGTGAGAGAGGGAGAGATGGAAAGAGAGGGAGGGGGAGAGAGCGAGAGAGAGCGGAATCAAGGGAAAGAGAGAAAGGGAGAGAGGGAGAGAGGTAGAGAAAGCTAGAGAGGAAGGAAGAGAGAAGGAGAGAAAGGAGCTAGAGGAAGAGAGGGAGAGAGAGAGGAAGAGAGGGACAGAGGGAGAGAGAGTGGTAGGGACTGAGAAGGAAAGAGAGAGAGAGAGATGGAGTGAGAGGGAGAAAGAAGGAGAGAGGGGGAGAAAGGGGAAGTGAGGGAGAGAGAGGGAGCAAGAGAAGGAGAGTGGGACAGAGAAAGGGACAGATGGAGAGAGAGAAGAGAGAGGAAGAGAGATAGGGATAGCTGGAGAGAGAAAAGGAGAGTGCAGGAGAGAGGGAAAGAGAGGGGGAGAGAGAGAGAGGGAGAAAAGAAGAGAGAGGGAGAGGGAGAGTCTGAGGAAAAGATGAGCTAGGGAGGGAGAGAGAGGAGAGAGGATGAAAGAGGGAGTGAGAGGGAGGAGGAACAGAGAGGGAGAGAGTTGAAGAACATGAGAGAGAAATAGAAGTAGAGAGAGAGGGATGGAGAGGGAGAGTCACAGGGAGAGAGACACACGGAGAGAGAGGGAAAGAGGAAGAGAGGGAGAGAATGAGAGAGGAAGAGAGGGATAGAAGGAGAGACAAAGGAAGAGAGGAAGTGAGAAAGGGAAGGGAGATAGAGAGGAGACAGGAAAAGAGAGGGGAGAGGGAGAGAGAAGGAGATCAAGGGCAGAGAGGTAGAGAAGACAGATTCTTTTGAAAAAATTAGAACCTGGGTTTGGGTAGTCCCTTTGACAGGCTGGAGACCACCCCGGTCATGGCTGGCCCCTGGGAGGATGTGAGGGGGCAATGATTAGAGCGCACTGGCAGCAAATGGGACAGACTGAGGAGGAAACCCCTAATTAGATCAGTTTCCTTGCATCTGGAGGCAACAGCCATTCACCCACACAGTCTTTAAACCAACATCTCCCTGCTGTGTGCAATCAGGGGTCTGTCAGTCATACTCTGAGACACTCTGCACCTAGCACCTCAGGGCAGAGACACTTAGTGGGCGTGGGTGCAGGGAGCCCTGGGGACAGTGAGAGGAAAGGGAAAAGGACACAAAGATGACAGGAGCTCATCACGAAGGTCAAGAGAGCCCCCTAACCAGGGTAAAGATGGGGGCCGGGCTGGTGGCCTCATCCAGAGACTAGGCAAGGACCCCACCCAGGCCCCTTAATGTGATGTCGCAACCTCAGCCTTCTGTGCTCACTGTGCTTGTGGACGAGGAGGCAGCATGGCACATGGACTCACTGGCAGCCTCTTGATAACTTCCCATAGTGGGCACACCTGGCTCAGTCCTGCTGCAACCTAATGAGCTGGAGTGGGTGGGAAAGGGGGCTCCCCTTCTGTGAGGGACAGGCAAGGGGGAATGGAAGGGAGGGGTGGGGCTATACCACTGAACAATAAATTGAATAAAAAATAAATTAATAAATAAAGTAAAATTAAATAAAAAGTAAAATTAAATAAAATGAAGTAAAGTAAAATACAATACAACACGACACAATACAGTACAATACAATGCAATACAACACAACAATTTCTGGGTGGTGGTGAGGACAGCCCTGCAGTTGCCATCATTGTGGCTTCTACCCTGAACATGAGGATGTGTGATTCCCCAAACCCCGTCTGCCATGGATCAGCATGAAGCCCCAACAATAAGAATGATGAGGTGAGCTTGATGTGTGTATGACTGGCAGCCCCGTGTCTTTAGGTACACACACATACCCTGTCTCTAGCTCTTTAGTGGCAGGGGTGGCTGCTCACACAGTGGTCCGTCCATCCGCTGTGCTCTCCATGCTCCCAGGGACTGAGGCTCTTCCTCTGGTCTGTCATTGGTTGCCCACCCTCCCCCGCCATGTCCCTGGCCTCACAAGAGCGGCTTCGATGGTGGAAAAATGAACCCCAGGCTTGTACAGCAGCTTGCACCCACACACACTGGAACAGCGCAGTCTGGATTAATGCTTCTCTGGAACCCTGTGGCCAGTTTCTGGGACACTTTTATTCCATGGGAAGGAGGATCAGCTCTCTAAAGCCAGTGTTGGTGCCCTGCACACCAGTGAGATGGGGTTAAACAATAATGTTGTCACCACACTGACACTTACTCAGAGTTCAGTTCAGATGGATTTGGGAAACTTTTCTCCCCGATGTTCCTCCTCTGAGGAGGAAAAAGCCATCCCCCAGCACCTTCATTTTCTGTTTTACGTGCATCCCTTGTCCCTCACCATTGGTGAATCAGGATGACCAAATGCGTTTGTCTGTTTATGTTTGTAGAACAGCCTACACTGAAGGCCTATAGTTTGCTTTGCACTTCCCTGAGTGGCTTCAGTGACAGAAGTGTGCAGAAGCGACAGCTCTGGAAAACTGGAAAACCTATGCTAGATGTTCAAAAATATTTCACTTTTACTCTAGAGTAGCTTCTATCAACACATGTTTATTTGATAGGGATCTTTATAGGGTCAGTATTTAGATCTCTATCGTGTGTCTGTGTAGGTATGTGTGTATGCATGCATGTCCAATCTATCAGTCTTTATATATCTACAACTATCTACAAGTATCTACAAATATCTACAAGTATCATATATCCTTCATCTATCATGTTCTATCTGTCATCTCTCTCTATCTATCATCTATCATTCATCTACCTATAATCTATCCCTATCATCTATCTATTATATATCTATTATCTATCATCTATCTATGTCTCATCTATCTATATCTAATCTATCTATCTATCTATGTATCTATCCATCTATCTATCTATCTATCTATCTATCTATCTATCTATCTATCTATCTATCTATCTCTCTATCTGTCTATGAAGGCAATTTATTAGAGTGACTTACAGTTTGTAGCTCAGCATTTCCAACAATGGCTGTCTACCAAAAGAATGTCTAAGAACACAGTAGGTCTTCTGGAAAAAAATGCTGCATGTCACAGCCAGATGGCAGTATATTCTGCAATCGAAAAGTGAGCATCAATGCCAGTTAGGGAGTGGACTGCTATAGGAGTGAGCAGAAGCAAACAACGATGACAAGCTTCGGTCTGTGTCCCTTTTGTAGGCCACCAGCACATGTGTGGTCTAGATTAAAGGGGGCTGCTTATCTCAAATGATGTCTATTTAACGTCATAACTCTTTACCTCAGAGATGTGACTGAGAAATGAGTCTTTGTGTTTCAAGAAATTTCAAAAAGGAACCAAACCCTCAGAGATGTCACTGGTCCCTTAGTTTCAGATGTGGTCAGGTGGACAACCACGAATGGTCTACACCTTGTTCTAGTATGCCATAGCGGCTGTTTGGTACATGACTCAATGATGAACTGATCTTAAAGACATCACTCTGAGATCTCACATGTGCCCATTGGAGCCTGGTCATTGCTCTGGAACTGTCACCTCGGCCTGGTACTCATGGCAACATAAGCGTGTTCAAGTGGCTCACTGTGTAAACATGGCAGAGTTGGTGGCCGATAGAGATGCCCTGAGGAAACTTGATGCTGGGCCCTTAAACAGCTCCCCAGGCTCTCCAGTTCAAGGGCACATGTGCTTCTCATGACGGATAGTTCTATTTTGTGGGCACATTAAAGTGGTGTGCGGCCGGGGAAGAGGTTATCAGGGATGGGCATCATAGATGTCTGCCTTCAGCTGGACCTGGGTTATGGTTAGGATTAGGGTTAGAGTTTGGTTTTAGTTTATTTTTAGAGTTTCGTTTAGTGTTTGGGTTTGGTTTAAGGATATATTTAGGAAGTGCCTACTTAGGGTTAGGTTTAGGGTTAGGGTTTGGGTTAGGCTTCAGGATAGGTTTAGTTTTAGAGTTAGGGTTAGGGTTAGGGCTAGGGTACAGATTTGTGTTTGGGTTAGGGTTAATTTTCTCTTTAAGTTAGGGTTAGGGTTCAGGTTCGGGTTAAGTCTAGGTTTCCGGTTTGTGTTCAGGTTAGGGTTAGGTTTAGGATTAGGGTTAGGATTAGGTTTAAGGATAGGGTTTCTGTTAGGGTCCAGGTTAGGGTTCAGTTTAGGATTGGTATTAGGGTTAGTGTTAGAAGTAGGTGTAGTGTTAAGGTTCAGGTTACGGTTAGGGTTCATTTTCGGGTATGGTTAGGCTAAGGTTCTGGTTCTGGTTAGGTTTAGCATTAGTGTTAGGGTTATGGTTATGGTTAGGTTTAGGGTTCAGGTTAGGGTCCGGGTTAGGTTTTAGGATTGGTTAGGTTTAGTGTTAGGGTTTGGGACAGGGTTAGGTTTAGGGTTCAAGTTGGGATTAGGTTTGGAATTAATATTAATGTTAAGGTTACATTTAGGGTTAGGTTTGGAGTTAGCATAAGCGTTAGGGTTAAGTTTAGGTTTATGGTTAGGATTAGTGTTGATGTTGGGGTTAGGGTTCAAGTTGTGGTTATGGTTATAGTTAGGGTTCAGATTCAGTTTAGGGTTAGGGAGGAGAAAAGGCATGAGGGAGGAACGATTAGGGAGGAAAGATGCAGGAGGACAGGTGAGGAAAAAAATGAAGGAGGAGAGAGAAAAAAGGAGGAATGAGATAAGAGGAATGAGAGCAGAGGAATGAAAGAAGGGAGATGAGGGAGGAGTGAGGAGTAATGATAAAGGGGAGAGGAGGGAGGAGGTAGATGCGAGGGAAGAGGGATGAGGGAGGAGAGATAAGGGAAGACAGAGGAAGGAGAAGGAGGGACTGATGAGGGAGTATATATGAGGGTTGAAGAATGAGGGGGAAGAGATGAAGGAAGAGGCAGGAGAGAAGACGGAGGAGGGAGGAGATATGATGGAGGAGAGTGGAGGGAGGAGGAAAAGAGGGAGGATAGAGGAAGAGAAAATATGAAGGAGGAGGGATTAGGAAGGAAGAAAGAGAGGAGAGATGAAGAAGAACACAGGAAAGGAAGGATGAGGGAGGAGGGATAATGTCATAGGCATGAAGTAGGTGACAAGATGGAGAAGAGAGGAGGTATGAGGGAAGAGAGAGGATGGCAGAGGGATGAGGAATGAATTATGAGGGAGCAGATTTCAGGGAGGAGAAATGAGCTAGGAGGGTTGAGGAGAGGTGATGAGGGAGGAGGAATGGGGAGGAGGGAAAAGTGAGGAGGAATGAAGGAGGAAAGATGAAGGAGAAGTATGAGGGAAGAGTGAAAAGAGAAGATGGAGGAGGGATTAGTGATGTGGGAGGAGAGAGGATGGAGGAGCCATGTGGGAGAACAGTGTAGGGGGGAGTGCTTAGAAAGTTAGGATGAGTGAGGAGGGATGAGGGACAAGATATGAGGGAGGACAGATTTGGGAGTAAAGATGAGGGAGGATAGAGGAGGAAGGAGGAATGAGGGAGGAGACATGAGGGAGGATAGATGAGGGGGAGAGAGGAGGAGGAAGGATGAGGAAGGAGGGAGGAGAGATGAGGGATGATAGATCAGGAAGGAGAGAGATGAAGGAGGAGAGATGAGATCATAGGGATGAGAAAGGAGGGATAAGGGTGCAGGGAAGATGAAGGAGGAATGGTGGAGGAGGGAGGAGGAATAATGGAGGAAGGAAGAGAGGAGAGATGAGAGAGGAGAGATCAAGTGGGAGTGATGAGGGAGGACATATGTGGGAGGAGGGATAAGGAGAGATGAGTGAGGAGGGAGGAAGTATGAGGGAGGAGAGATGAGGGAGGAAAGATGATGGAGGAGAAAGGAGGGAGGATAAATGAGTTTGGAAGGATAACAGAGGATGGAGGAGAGAAAAGAGATGAGGGAGGAGAGAAATTAGGGAGGGATGAGGGAGAAAGGTAGAGGGATGAGAGATGATGAAGGATTGATCAGAGAAGAGGGTAGAGAGAGAAGAGAACAGGGAGGAAAGAGTGGAGATGAGGGAAGAGTGAGGAAGGAGGAGGGATAAAAGAAAAGGGAGGAGGGATGATGGATGAGGAGAGATAACGGAGAAGTGATGAGGGAGGAGGGATGAAGGTGGAAGGATGTGGGATTAGCTATGACAGATGAGGGAGGAGATATGAGTTCAGAGGGATGAGGGATGAGAGATGAAGGAAGAGGAAGAAGAGAAGAGGGAGGAGAAATGAGGGAGGAGGGAATATGAAGGAGAGATGAGGAAGGAGGGAGGAGAGATGAGGGAGGAGTGATGAAGGAGAAGGGATGAGATGGGTGGGAAGAGGGATAATGGACAAAGGAGGAAGTCGGAGGAATGATGCAGGTGAGATGAGGGAGGAGGGAGCAAGGAAGAAGGAGGAGACAGGAGGGAGTAGAGATGAGGGACCTGGTATGATGGATGTGGGAGTATGGATGAGGGATGATGAAAGAGTGACGGGGAGGAGGGATGAGGGAATAAGGATAAGGAAGAAGGGAGAATGAAGGAAGAATATGACAGAGGGAAGAGGGAATAGGGGTAAGGGAGGAGGGATGAGAGAAATGGGAGGAAGGAGTATTGATGAGGGAGGAAAGATGAAGTAGGAGGGATGAGGGAGGAGGATTGAGGGAAGAGAAATGAGGGAAGAGAGATGAGGGATGAGAAATGAGTAAGGAGGAATTACAGATGAGTGATGGAGAGGAGTGATTAGTGTAGAGGGAGGTGGGAGGAGAGATGAGGGGGAGAGATGAGAGAGGCTGTATGATGGGTGAGAGTGTATGGATTAGAGATGAAGGAGTGATGAGGAAGGAGGGATGAAAGAAGAGTTATAATAGAGGAGAGATGAGGGAGGAGGGAAGAAATAGGAAGGATGAGGTTGAAGGTATGATGAAGGAGGGAGGAGGGAGGATAAAACAGGCAGGAGGGATGAAGCAAGAGGTATAGGGAGGTTGGATGTGGGTGAGGGGGTTGGGAGAAGGGAGAAGAGTGAAGGAACAAAGAAGGAAGTTGAAGTGAAGAGAAGAGAGATGATGGAGGTTGGATGTGGGAGGAGAGTTGAGGGAGGAAGAAAAAGAGACAAGGGAGGAGGGAGGTGAGAGAAGGGAGGAGAGAAGAGGAGGGATGATGGATGAGGGGAGTGGAGGACTGATGAGGAGGTGGGATGAATGAGGAGAGATGAGGGAGAAGGGAGAATTGATGACAGAGGAGTAATGAGCGAGAAGGGAGGAGGGACAAGGTTTGAGGCAGATGGGAGGAGATATGAGGGAGGAGAGATGAGAAAGGATTGATGAGGGAGGAGGAATGAAGGAGGAGAAATGACAGACGAGGGATGAGGGAAGTGGGATAAGGGAGGAGATTAAGGGAGGAAGGGAAGGAAGAGGGAGGAGAGAAGTGGGTGGAGGAATGAGGGATGAGAGAAGATGGAGGAGGGAGGAGAGATGAGTGAGGATGGATCAGGGAGGAGGTATGGGAGAGGTGGATGAGTTTATAGGGATGAGAGAGGTAAGGTGAAGGAAGAGGGTTGAGGGAAGGGTGAGGAGGGATGTTGGAGGACGGAGGAGGAATGAGGGAGGAGGGATGAGGAAGGAGAGACATGTAGGCATTGTGGGGGTGGATGGTTAATGGATGAGGGATGATAGAGGAGAGAGGAGGGAGGATGGAAAACTGAGGAGGGAGGAGGTAAAAGGGAGGAGGTAGAAAGGAGAGATGAGGGAAGAAGGAGGAGGGATGAGAAAGGAGGGATGAAGGAGGAGAGATGAGGGAAGAGGAATGAGGGGGTAGAAATGAGACGGGAGGAAGGAGAGATGGGGCAGAAGAGATGAGGGAGGAAGGAAGATGGTGGATGAATGAGGGAAGATGGAGGAGGCTGGAGAGATAAGGGAGGAGGGAGTATGGATGAGAAAGGAGGGATGATGGAAGAGAGATGATGGATGAGGAATGAGGGATGAGGGAGTAGAGAGGAGAGATGTGGGAGCAGGAATGAAGGAAATGTGATAAAGGTTGAGGAATGGAGGAGTGATGAGGGAAGGGTGATGAGAGAGGAGGGATGAGGGAGGTTGAATGAGGGAGGAGAAATAATGGAGTAGGGATGAGAGAGGAGAGATGAGGGAGGAAGGATGAAGAAAAATTGATGAGTGTGGAGGAATGAGGGAGGAGCAATGAGGAAGAGTGATAAGGCAGGAGAGATGAGGGAGGAGGGATGATGGATTAAGGAGTCTAGATGAGGTATGAGGAAGGAGGTATAAGGAAGAAGGGAGGAGGTACACTGGAGGAGAGATGAGGGAGTGATGAGATAGGAGGGATGAGGTTGGAGGAATAATGAAGTCTGGATGAGGGAGGAGGAAAAATGCAGAAGGGATGAGGGAAGAAGAATGAGGAGCATAGTTAAGGCTCAGGGATGATGGAGGAGTGAGGAAGGAGAAGGGATAAAGTAGGAGGATGAAGCGAGGAAAGATGATGAAGGAGGGCTGTGGGAGGAGGGCTCTGGGAGGAGGGCAAAGAGAGAAGGGGTGGGGAAGGAGGGAGAAAGGATGAGGGATGAGAGAGGAAGGATGAGGGAGGAGGGAAGAGGAATGAGGAAGAAGAGAGGAGGGAGGAAAGAAGAAGAAGGAACTGTGAGGATGGATGGATGATGGATAAAGGATGAGGGAAGAGGGATTTAGGAGGAAGCATGAGGGAGGTGGTTTGAGTGAGGACTGATGAAGGAGAGAGATGTGGAGTGATGAGGGTGGAGGTATGATGGAAGACAGATAATGGAGGAGAGATGAGGGAAGAGGAATGAGAGAGAAGGGAAGACAGAGGAGGGAAGAGGAATAAGGAAATATGGAGGAGGGAGAAGGAAGGAGAGAGGAGGGAAGAGGGATGGGGAAGTAGGAAAGAGGGAGGAGAGATAAAGGATGTGGCATAAGGAAGGAGGGAAGAGGGATAATGGAGGAGGGCGGAGGGATAAGGAGGTGGGAAGAGGGAGGAGGAATGAACGGGGAGGGATTATGGGGAATGGATGATGTAGGTAGGAACATTCTGGAAGGATGGGGAAGAAGGAGGAGGGTGGAGAGATGAGGGAGGAGGGAGAATTGATGAGAGGAGTGAGGATGGATGAGGGAGGAGAGAAAAGGGAGGACAGATGATGGAATACAGATGAAGGAGGAGAAATGAGGGAGGATGGTTGAGTGAGGAGGAATGAGGCAGGATAGATGAAGGAGTAGGGAAAAGAGAAGGGATAATGGAGGGAGAATGAAGTTGGAAGAATGATAGAGGTGAGTTGAAGGAGGAGGTATTGGGAAGGAGGGAAGAGGGAGTATGGAGTATGGAGGAAGGAAGAGGGATAAGGGTGGAGAGATGAGGGAAGAAGGATGCTGGAGTAGAGATGAGGGAAGAGGGAAATGGATGAGGGAAGATGATTTGGGTAGTAGATAGGAGGGAAGATGGAGGTGGGAAGAGAGAAGAGGGAGGAGGGAAGTGAGAAGTGAGATGGAGGGGTAAGGATGATGGAATTGAGATGAGGAAGGAGAAATCAGGGAGGATGGATGAGTGAGGGCTGAGGGAGCAGAGATGAAGAGTAGGGATGATGGAGTAGGGATGAGGGAGGAGAGATGAGGCAGGAGGGATAATGGATGAGGGAGTGTGGATGAGGGATGAGGATGGAGGAATGAGGGAGGTGGGATGAGTAAGCAGTTATGATGGAGAAGAGATGAGGGAGGAGGGAGGAGATAAGAGGGATCAGGTTGTAGGGATGATGAAGGGATGAGGGATGAAGGAAAATGCAGGAGGTATGAGGCAAAAGTTTTGAGTGAACCTGGAAGAGGGTGAGGGATGATGGTCAAGGGAAGAAGGTGAAGGGATAAAGCAGGAAGGTGAAGGGGGTGAGATGAGAAATATGAGAGTAGAGATGAGAGAGGAGGATTGTTGGATGTTGGAATTAGGATGAGGGACAATGAATGTGGGAGGAGGGACATGGGAGAAAAGATGAAGGAGGAGGGATGAAGGATGAGGAAGGAGGGAAGATGAAGGTGAGAGGAGGGAGGAGAAATGAGGTAGGGATGTGTGTGGATGGAAGAGGGAGCAGGGAGGAGGGAAGAGGGAGGAGGGAATCATGAGGAAGGAGGAGGGGCGAGGGAGGAGGGGTAGGGAGGAGATATGATGGGCAGAGATGAGGGAGTACTGATGAGATAGGAGGGATGAGGTTGAAGGATGATGAGGAAGGAAGGAAAGGTATGAGCCAAGAGGGAAGAGTGAGCATGGAGGAGGATGAGTGATGATGAAGGAGGATAGGAGGGAGAAAGTATAAAGGAAGAAGGTGAAGGGAGGAAAGATAAAGGAGAAGGGATGTGCGAGGAGGAATGAGAGAGGATTAAAAAGAGAGAAGGGATGAGGGAGGACTGAAAAGGGAAGAGAGATGAGGAAGGAGGGATGAGGGAGGAAGAATGAGGTAGGAGGATTGTGGGAGGTTGGAGGTAGAACAAGGGAAAATGAATGGAGAGGAGGGAAGAGGGAGCAGAGATGAGGGAGGAAGGGGGATGGAGGAGGAATGAGGAAGGAAGGATGAGGAAGGGGAGAAGAGGGAGGAGAGGTGAGGTAGGAGGAGTGAGTGTGGATAGATGATGGATGAGGGATGAGGGAAGAGGTAGTAGGAAGGCAAATTAGGGAGAAGAGAGGAGGGAAGAATGAGGGAAGAGGGATGAGGGATGAGGGATGAGGGAGAAAGGCTGAGGGAGAATGGATAAGGAGGGGTGAGGGTGGAGGGATGAGGGAGGTAGGATGAAGGAGCAGAGAGGAGTGATGATGATGGAGGGAGGAAGGAGGAGGGAAGAAGGAAACAGGAGGAGGAATGAGAGATGAAGAATGATGGAATAGTGGAGACGGAAGAGGGATGATGGAATAGAGATGAGATGAAATAGTAGAGGTGAGGGAGAAAGTCTAATGGAGGAAGGATGAGGTAGTAAGAATGAGGGAGGAGAGTTGAGGGAGGAGGTATGAGTAAGGAGGGAAGAGAGAGGATGAAGGAGAGAGGAGGAAGGAGGGAGTTGGGTTGAAGGAGGAGAGATATGGGAGGGGATGATGGATGAGGGAGTATGGGTGAGGGACGAGGAAGGAAGGATGAGGGAGGAGGTATGACAGAGGAGAGATGAGGTAGGAAGGAGGATGGATGAGGTCTGAAGGATGAGGGAGGAGAAATGAGGGAGGAGGGAGAAGTGATGAGGGAGGAAGGATGAAAGAGGAGGGAGGAGGGATAAGGGAGGAGGGATGTGGGAGGAAAGATTAGGAAGGAGGGATTTGGGAGGAGGAATAAGGGTGGAGGAATGATGGAGCAGTGATGAGAAAGGAGGGTTCAGGGAGAAGGGAGTAAGGAGGAAAGATAATGGCTGTATGAGAAGAGATGAGGGAGGAGTGATTTGGGAGGAGGGATAAGGCTGGAATAATGAGGGAGGAGGGTTGAGGGAGGAGGGATGTAGGAGGTGAGATGAGGGCGGAAGGATGTGGGAGGTGAGATGAGGGAGGAGGGATGAGGTCAGATGGTAATTATGACATTACGATTGAATTGTAACATCACAATGGTACAATTGTGACATCTCCATGGTACTATTGTGACATCACACTTGTATTAGGACATCACAGTGATACTATTCTCTAGGCCCAATGGCAACATGACATCACAATGGTACTATTAGGATATCACAAAGATATTGTGAAGTAAAAAAAGCTACTATTATAAAATCGATAGTGTACTATGACAATGGTACTAGTATGATATCACAAAGACAATAATATCACAAATTACAATGCTACTATTGTGACATGGCAAGGGTATTATATCTCAATGGTGCTAGTAGAACATCACAATCATATTGTGATATCACAATTGTTTGCTTGTGGCATCACTAGAGAATTATGATATTACAATTGAATTGTGACATCACAATGGTACTATTGTGAAATACAATTGTGCTATGACATCACAATCCTATTCTTCTCTAGTGACAATGGCATTATTACATTCCAATGGTAATATTAGGATATCAAAAATACATTGTGACATCACAATGCTACTATTGTTACCTCACAAGGAAATTATGACATCACAACTCTACAAGCAGGGCGTTAAAATCCTATCATGAAATCACAACTCTACTAGTGGAGTATCACAATTGTATTGTGACATCACAATGTTACTACTAGGATACCACAATTGTACTAGTAGGACACCACAAGGGTACTAGTAGGGAATTATGACATTACATTTGACTTGTGACATGACAATGGTAGTCTTGTGACATCACAATTGTAATATAACATCACAATGTTACAATTCTCTAGTCAAAATGGAATTCTGATATGAGAAAGGTACTATTGGGATATCACAAAGACATTGAGACATCACAATGCGACTATTATGACATATCAAAGGCATTATGGCATCACAATGGTACTACTAGGATATCACAATTGTATTGTGACATCACATCACAATTGTTCGATTTTGACATAACTAGAGATTTATTACATTAAAATTGAATTGTGACATCACATTGCACTATTTTGACATCAGAAGGGAATTATGACATCACAACTGTACTAGTAGGACCTCACAATAATATTGTGATATCAAAATGGTAATAGTACAGCATCACAATCTTATTGTGATATCACAGTGGATTTATTTTGAAATCCTAAAAGAATTATGACACTACAATCTGATTGTGAAATCACAATGGTACTATTGTGACATCACAATTGCACTAGGACATAAAAATAGTACTATTCTCCAGTCACAATGGCATAATGCCATCACAATGGTAATATTAGGATATCACAAAGACATTGTGATATCACAATACTACTATTGTGAAATCATAAGGGAATTATGACATCAGAATTTTAATACCAAAACAGCCCAATGATAATTTGATATAACAACGTTACTTTTGGGATATTATAATCGTATTGTGGCATCACGATATTACTAGTAGGATATCACAATAATATTTTGACATCACAACGTTACGAGTAATATGTCACAATCATATTGTAACATCAAAATAGTTCAATTGTGATATCAGTAGGAAATTAGGACATTACAATTGAATTATGATATCACAATGGTAAAATTGTGAAATCACAATGGTACTATTCTCTAGTCAGAGTAGGAATGCTACTATTGCGACATCACAAGATATTATTACATAAGAATGGTACTAGTAGGACATCACAATCATATTGTGACATCACAATGGTTCGATTCTTACATCACTCTAGAACTATGACATTATAATTTAATTGTGACATCACAATCGTAGACTTATGACATCACAATTGTACTATGACATCACAATGGTACTGTTCTCTAGTCACAATGGTAATATTGGCATATCACAAAGATATTGTGACGTCACCATGCTACTGTTATGACATAGATGGTGTATTATGACATCTCAAAGATACTAGTAGGATATTACAATCGTATTGTGACATCACAAAGGTTCGATTGGGACATCAGAAGTGAATTATGCCATCACAACTATACTAGTAGGACATCAAAATAATAACGTGAAAATGACAACGTTACCAGTAAGACATCACAATCATGTTGTGACATCACAATGGTTTTAGGAGGACATCACAATCTCATTGTGACATCACACTGGTTTCATTGTGACATCCCTGGAGAATTATAACACTACAATTGAATGGTTACATCACAATAGTACTATTGTGACATCACAATTGTATTATGGTATCACAATATACAATTGTATAGTCATAATGGCATTATGACATCACAGTGGTACTATCAGGATAGCACAAAGGTATTGGGACATCACAATGCTACTATTGGGACATCACCAGGGTATTATGACGTAACAATGGTACAAGTAGGGCATCACGATCTATTGTGACAGCACAATTTTGTGTTTGTGACAATATAGAGAACTCTGACATTACCATTGACTTGAGACATCACAATGGTACTATTATGACATCACAATCCTAGTATTGTGACATCAGAAGGGTGTCATGACATAACAATGGTACTAATGTGACATCACAATCCCATCGTGACATGAAAATGGTTCGATTTTGACATCACTATTACATTTTAATTGTGACATCATAACTGTAGTATTGAGGTATCACAAATGTACTATGACATCACAAAGGTACTATGAGGTAATCACAATGGCATTATGACATCACAGTGGTACAATTCGGACATCACAAGACATTGTGACTTCACAAAGCTACTATGGTGACATCACAAGGGTATTATTACATCACAATGGTACTAGTAGGACATCACAATCATGTTGTGACAACACAATGGTTCGATTGTGACTTCACTAGAAAATTATGAAATTACAATTTAATTGTTACATCACAATGGTAATAGCATGACATCAAAACTGTACTATGACATCACAATGGAACACTTCTCTAGTTACTATGGCATTATGACATAACAGTGATCCTATTAGGATATCAGAAGGATATTGTGACCTCACATTTCTACTATTGTGACATCACTAGTGTATCATGACATAACAATGGTACTAGTGGGACATCACGTTTGTATTGTGACATGATAACTGTGTGATCGTGACATCCCTAGAGAATTATGAGATTACAATCTTATTGTGACATCCCAATGGTACTATTGTGACATTACATTTTAATTGTGACATCACAACGGTATTATGATATCACAAATGTACTATGACATCACAATGGTATGATGTAATCACAATGGCATTATGACTTCACAATGTTACAATTCTGACATCACAAAGACATTGTGACTTCACAAAGCTACTATCATAGGGTGACATCACAATGGTACGATTGTGATTGTGACATCCCTAGAGAATTATGACATTACAATCGTATTGTGACATCACAATGGTTCGATTGTGACAACAATTGAGAATTATGACACTATAATTGGTGACATCACAATGGTATTATTGTGACATGACAATTGTACTATGACTTCACAATGGTAATATTCTCTAGTCATAATGGCATGATGACATTACAATGGTACTACTGGGATATCAGAAACTCATTGGGACAACACAATGCTACTATTGAGATATCGCAAAGATATTATGACATCACAATGGTTCTAGAAGGACATCAGAATCTCATTGTGATATCACACTGGTTTCATTGTGATATCCCTGGAGAATTATGACATTACAATTGAATGGTTACATCATAATAGTACTGTTGTGACATCACAATTGTATAATGATATCAAAATGTACAATGGTCTAGACATAATGGCATTATGATATCACAATGATCCTATTAGGATGTTACAATCATATTGTCACGTCACAATGCTATTATTGTGAAATCACAAGGGAATTATGACATCACAATTGTTCTACCAGTAAGTCACAATCGTATTGTGATATCACAATGGTACTAATGTGACATGGATAGAGAATTATGATGTTACAATTGAATGATGACATCGCAATGGTAGGATTTTGACTAACAATTTTTTTATCAATGACATCACAATGGTACTACTCTGTAGTCACAATGGCATTATAACATCACAGTGGTACTACTAAGATACACAAAGACATTGTGTCACCTCAATTCTACTATTGTGACATTGTAAGAGGATTATTACATCATAATGGTACTAGTAGGAAATCACAAATGTGTTTTGACATCGCAAGCGAATTATTACATCATAATGGTGCTAGTAGGCTATTACAATCGTGTTGTGACATCACAATGGTTCGATTCTTACATCATTCCAGAAATATGACATTATAATTGAATTGTGACATTTCAATGGTAGTCTTGTGACATCACAATTGTACCATTCTCTAGTCACAATGGCATCCTAATATGACGAAAGTACTACTGGGATATCACAAAGATATTGTGACATCACCATGCTACTATTATGACATAGCAAGGGTATTATGACATCTCAAAGGTACTAGTAGGATATCACAATCGTATTGTGACATCACAATGTTTCAATTGTGACATGACCAGAGAATTATGACATTACAATTGAAATGTGACATCACAATGCTACTATTGTGACATCAGAAGTGAAATATGACATGACAATGGTACAAATAGGACATCACGATCAATTGTGACAGCAAGATTTTGTGTTTGTGAAAATACTAGAGAATTATGACAGTACAATTTAATTGTATAATCACAATGCTACTATTGTGACTTCAGAACTGTATTATGATATCAGAATGGAATAATTCTCTAGTTACAATGGCATTATGACATCACAATGGTCCTATTAGGATTTTACAAAGACATTGTGACCTCACAATTCTACTATTGTGACATCACAAGGGTATTATGACATAACAATGGTACTAGTAGGACATCACAATCGTATTGGAACATCACAATGGTTCAATTCTTACATCACTCTAGAACTATGACATTATAATTGAATTTGACATTACTATGGTAGTCTTGTGACATCACGATTGTACTATGACATCACAAAGGTACCATTCTCTAGTCACAATGGCATTCTGATATGACAAAAGTACTAGTGGGATATCACAAAGATATTGTGATGTCACCATGCTACTATTATGACATAGCAAGGGTTTTATGACATCTCAATGGTACTATTAGGATATCATAAAGATACTGTGACATCACGATGCTACTATTGTGACATCACAAGGGTATTATGACAAAACAATGGTACTAGTAGGACATCACTTTCATATTGTGACTTCATAATGGTGTGATTGTGACATCCCTAGAGAATTATGACATTACAATCTTATTGAGACACCCCAATGGTACTATTGTGACATCAAAATTGGACTATGACATAACAATTGTACTATTCTCTAGTCACAATTCTATTATGACTTCACAATGGTACTATTGGCATAAAACAAAGATATTGTGACATCGCAATGTTACTATTGTGACATTGCAATTGTATTAAGACATAACAATGGTACTAGTAGGACATCAAAATCGAATTGTGACATCACAATGGTTCGATTGGGACAAAAATAGGGAATTGTGACATTATAATTGACTGGTAACATCACAATGGTATTATTGTGACATCACAATTGTACTATGACATCACAATGGTAATACTCTCTAGTCACAATGGAATTATGACAACCCAATGGTACTATTAGGATACCACAAATACACTGTGACATCAGAATGTTACTATTATGACATAGCAAGGGTATTATGACATCTCAATGGTACTAATAGGATATCTCAAAGACATTGTGACATCACAATTCTATTATTGTGTCATCGCAAGGGTTTTATGACATCACAATGATACTAGTAGGACATCACAATCATATTGTGACATCACAATTTTCTGATTGTGATATTACTAGAGCATTATGACATTACAAGTGACTTGAGACATCACAATGGTACTATTGTGATATCATAATTATACTATCACATCACAATGGTACTATTCTCTTGTCACAATATCATTATGACATCACAATGGTATTATTTGGACATCACAAAGACATTGTGATTCCACAAAGCTATTAATGTGACATCGCAAGGATATTATGACATCACAAAGGTCCTAGCAGTACATCACAATCATATTATAACATCACTAGAGAATTATGACATTTCAATTGACTTGTCACATCATAATGATACACTTGTGACAACACAAATGTACTATGATATCACAATGTTACTATTTTCTAATCACAATGGCATTATGACATGTCAGTCTAGTAGGATATCACAAAAACATTGTGACTACACAAAGCTACTATTGTGATATCGCAAGGATATTCTTAGATCACAATGGTACTAGCAGGACATTACAATAATATTGCGGCATCACTAGAGAATTATGACATTTCAATTGAATTGTGACACCACAATTGTCTTATTGTGACATCAAAATGGTACTATTTTGATAACACAATTATACTATGACATCACAATGGTACTATTGTCTTGTCACAATGGTATTATGACAAATCAGTGTAATATTACAACATCACAAAGACAATGTGATTTCAGAAAGCTACTATTGTGACATAGCAATGCTATTATGACATAACAATGGTACTAGGAAGAAAACATGATCTTATTGTGATATCACAATTTAATTATTTTGACATTAATAAAGAATTATAATATTTCAATTGACATATGACATCACAATGGTACTCTTGTGGCACCAAAATTGTATAATGACATCACAATGGTTCTATTCTGTAGTCACAATGGCATAATGACATCACAATGGTACTAAAAGGATATCACAAACATATTGTGACATCACAATGCAACTATTGTGACCTCACGAGGTTTTTATGACATCACAATAGTACTAGTAGGACATCACAGTCCTATTGGGATGTCAGAGCGGTGTGATTGTGACATCACTAGAGAATTATGATATTACAATTGCCCTGTGACATCACAATGGTACTCTTGTGACATCACAATTGTACTATGATATTACAATGGTACTATACTCTAGTCACAATGTCATTATGACATCTCAATGTTACTATTAGGACATCACAAAGACATTTTTGTGACATCACAATGCTACTATTGTGACATCAGAATTGTATGATGACATAACAATGGTAGTAGTAGGACATCACAATCTAAGTATCACATCAAAATGGTTCAATTGTGACATCACTAGAGAATTATGACATTGCAATTGAATTGTGACATCACAATGGTACAATTGTGACATCATAATTGTACTATGATATCACAATGGTACTATGCTCTTGTCACAATGGAATTATGACTTCACAGTGGTACAATTAGGATATCAGAAAGACATTGTGACTTCGCAAAGCTACTATTGTGACATCGCAAGTGTATTATGATATCACAATGATACTAGTGAAAGGGTGTATTATGAGATCACAATGATACTAGTGAAAGGGTTAGACTAACTTTGTAACCTGTATGTCTTCTAAAGCCTATAGTTTTAAGTTTTAGGTCCTGGTTAAGCTAAAGCCTTTTATTACCTTTCCAGAGAATGGAGAAATGTGACCCTATCTATGAGGGCAGATAGAAAAAAAGCAAGTATGCAAAGATGCAATGACCTTCACTCAGCAAAAAGAATGACCAGACCCTTGTCTTCGAGATAGTGTTTCTTAGCAACCAACCCAGACTTCTGCTGAGTAGGTTCTGACCTCTGGCCATGAGTCCGCAGCCCTAATCTTCAAGGATGAGCTAACCAACCCCACCTTCAATTACAGCTGCATTCACACTTGGCAGGACTGGCCAAGCTTGAGCACCTAAGACTAACCAATTATCTTACTTTATAGCTTCCTTATCCAAGCCTAAATTGCCAAAACTGCAACTTCAAATTTCCCACAATTTTTCTTTTAAAAACCTAAAGGTCTTTGTCTCCTGGTGCCGCTCTTTGATGACCAGCAGGGGTGACTCCTTTGCGCAATGGTTAATAAACCTCTTGATTTGGCAAGGAGTCGTGGTCTGTGGGAGTTTCTGGGAAGGGCGCGATCTTGAACTTTTGAGCTGTGAGACCCCAGGTCTTACATTTTGGGTGTGTTGGCCGGGAAAGGACGTGCCTCTTCCCCAACCCTCATCAGACTGAACTCGGAAGTCGAGCTCGGAACAGGTTAGTCTGATTTCTGTTTTGTTTTGCTTGTTGCTGTCTTACCAATCTGTTTCTGTTTGTGTGCCTATCTGGACCTTAATTGGTCATCTGATCAGTCGTTGCGATAGACAGATGTGTCAGAATATTGCTTGACTGAGAACGAGAGGACGCTCCAGTTTGGGAGGCTAGGACTGGGACGGTCATCCTCCCATCTGTTTCTTGTCAGAGAGGGCCGCCATGAGGCAGCCTCTCAATCAGATTTCTGTGGTACCATCCATAAGGGCACCCTTGTCTAATTGCCTGTCTTGTTCTCTTTGTCTCTATCATTGTTACCTCTTTGACTTTCTTGATGGACAACTTTATTATGGGACAGACTGTGACTATACCTTTATCCCTCACCCTTGAGATATAGGGTACATAACCTTTCAGTTAAAGTTAAAAAGAAAAAAATGACAAACTTTCTGTTCCTCAGAATGGCCTACATTTCAGGCTGGGATGGCGCTCAGAGAACTGGCTGGGCAGAATGCTCACACCCTCAGAATTGGCCTAAAACCTGCCTCCTCCTGCTGCTGAGCAGCAGTTCACCCCACCCCCTTCCTCCTTCCATCCCTCCTTCCATGGGCTTCAGTCAGTGCTGGCTCTTGCACAGGGGCTGGAAGGATGGAGCTACTTCTGGTTCTAAAGATTAAATTGTTTTTGCTGATAAATTTTGGTCTTATGGTTGTGTGCTGTGAATTCACTCCTAAAGAAGATACCTTGTTTTGATATTACAAAAACTAGTTTTAAAAAATGTTTATATACTTAAGGTGATAAAACATTTAAAGTTTATCAGGTTTTCAAAGCAATAACGCTTGGGAAGTCTAACAAAAAACTTAAAACAGTTTCTTAAATCTTTGGGGAGCTCAAAAGACCTTGGTGTTTATTTTATTACTTTTGCAAAGTAGAACCAAGCCATGCTGTTTGAGCCAATTAAGAAAACTGCAGTTATTACAGTGTTTTGTGTCAGGATGGTAAAGATCTAAAAAAATAATTTAGTATATTCTATACTACTGAAAGAACCCATATGAAGGATTTTAAGGAAAGTTTTTATGTTGTCTAAAAAGCAAGAGAGAAGGCAAAAAGACTGGAATAATAATAAAGAGAAGGAATATTAAAGAAAAATATAGTTTGTCTAAAGCAAAAATGTCTGGTTAAGCCAGCCAGGGGGCATATGAACATATAAATGATGTTTGTTTTGGTTCTTTATACCTGCAAATATGATTTTAAAAACTGTAAAAATGCTGGTGATTCTTCATTTCAGAATGTTTTCTTGTGGTCTTTAAAGAAAAAATGTTCTGGCTGACAGGTTTGTTGTGGACAGAATAATTCATACAGTTAAAAATTGTTCTATACTGTTCTGTTTGTTCTATACTGTTGTTTTTTCTGTACTGTTCTGATAGGCAATTGGTTCTAAAACTTATTTGATCCCAGTGTGTAAAGCTTTTTGCAGTTAAGTTTTAAAAAAGATAATGAGATTCGTAAGATTTGCTAGCCCCTTTATAAATTGTGGCCAATTAAAGGTCTTTGATTTTAGTCCAGAAAGAGCAGGTTTAAAGTTACACTAAAGACTGATCTTAATCTAGTTCCTTTGTTTAGGTTGTTTTCTTTGGGGCTAAATTTGGGATGGTTAACCATAAAGTTGCCTATATAGATCTACTTGAAATTTGGTTCTGAAACATGCATCAAAAAAAAAAATATGCCAGAATTAAGAGTCTAACTTTCTGTTTTATAGGATACAGTTTAGGGCAAATGATAAAAATAGACAGAAATAATTCAGATATGCTGGCCCTCAAGCTTATCAGAGATCTGATAAATATGGCATTTTAACATGTGTAAGTATTGTGACAGAAAGTCCCAAAATTCTGGCAGTAGCTCCCCAAGGTCTCCAAGAAGATTTGGACACAACAATAAATGACTGCAACTGTGGATTATGGTATGCTAACCACTGGGCAATACTGCCTCAATGGCCTACTGTTAGGGCCCAGCTAAACCTGTGGACAAAGGCTTGGACACCTGAAGAGTCATTGTTTCACATTGCGAGACGCAAGGTGAGGTCAATCTCTCACGTTCCTTCTTTCCACAAAAGCAGCTTCTCATCCTCTATGCCTAATGGCTGGACTGCCTCTGCTCAGGAAGCCAGGAGACCACAGGAGCCAGGGACACTTCCTAGGTGATAAACTAACTAGTCATCTCTGTCATTTTGATTGGTACATTTACTTAGCTCATAATTTATCCTTCTCACGTCTCTGATCACATTGACGGCTAGGCTGGAAGGCTAGGCTTAGTTAATGGTAGCTTGGCAGCTAAAGAGCAGACAATTAGGTCCATTATCAGCTCATTAAATAGTTCATTAGTTAGTTAAAACTACTAGATACAATATCTTTTATGTAAAAAGGAAGACAGGTTTGCCCTGATCACAGGCTTTACATCAGTTGCCAATGTCTTATAATCATAGTTAAATAAAAAAGATATAAACTTTATATAGAGTCTGAGGATATAAGAGGTCAAGTTAAAAAAATAAAGTACAAGCAGTTTCTCATGCAGGCAATTTTACTTAGCCAAAATATAGGAGGGCTTACTCAAGGTTGCACAGAGCCTGCTGTCTGGTTACTATGGTTGCACGGAGTTTCTCAGGGTCAGAGCAGTCTGCTGTAGGACCACCAAGGTCAGTGTATAAGAGACTGGACTTTGAAAAATAGCCAAGAGGCTAAATTCTACTGCTCAGATGCCATTAACTCCAAAAAGGCTGCCACATGGACACACTTAAGTTGTTTATAAAAGATATAAAACAAGCAGCTGACTGGTACCCATTCTGTTGGATATAGTTTTACCTGTTACTCTCAAAAGGTTGTTGTATTAGATTTGCTGATGTTACTTTTCTGAGTTTTTTAATATATATATATATATTTCCTTCTGTGTACCAGAAATTCATATGGGTTTATAAAAATCAAAAGGTCATGAGACTTGGATCTGGCATAGCTCAAATGGATCCCAGATGAGTTTTTCTCTGGTGTTGAGATTCCTCACTTTTCCCATTTAACAAACAAATCTTAACTTCTGTCTCTAATCTGAATTTGTCTCAGCAGATTTTCACCTGGTTGACTCTATTTCTGGGATCAGCTATGGACTGCAAGCTGAAATCTGGACGGTGGAAGCTGACATGACTGCTCCCTAGCTCTTCAATCGGATAAACTAACCAAAGACTGTTAAGGACTGCCTCATTGACCAGCCTTTGACTGGCTCCTAGTAATCTTTACTAAATTAGGAAAAACTTATGATTGGTCAAAAGGCCATAATTTTGGCATCAAAGTAAGGGATTCTAGTATCTTGGGAGGGAGCTCTAAAGATCCGGGAAAAAAATCCTGAAATTCATTTAAAAGCAACTCCCTTGGGAACTCAAGAAATGGGACCCTTAGCTACTCTGCTTGTTTTTTCAGTGTTTAAACCCTGCATTATACATTGTCTGGTTGCGTTTATTAAGAAAAAGATTAGTGCACTGCAAGTGCTTATGCTAAAACAACATCACCAAAGAGTAAATATGACTGGGCATGGAATGGAAACAAAAACCCAGATAATTACAGACTAAGGTAACTACCCACGTACTCGCCCCAACTTTTGACCAGCATTTCAGCCTCTTTCAAAATGAGATATCAATGGTCCAATCATCAGCATGAAGAAATTCCAGAAGATGGATCTCCAGTCCATTGTCCCATTCTACAGGCTGAAATGTTGAGTAAAAAGAAAACAAATTCATAAGACAAAATTCTCACTATGCAGCTGCTTCGTGATTGAAGCAATTACAAGGAGAAGGGGGAATGAAAGGGTTAGACTAACTTTGTAACCTGTATGTCTTCTAAAGCCTATAGTTTTAAGTTTTAGGTCCTGCTTAATCTAAAGCCTCTTATTACCTTTCCAGAGAACGGAGAAATGTGAGCCTATCTATGAGGACAGATAGAAAAAAAGCGAGTACGCAATGACCTTCACTCAGGAAAAAGAACAACCAGACCCTTGTCTTCGAGATAGTGTTTCTTAACAACCAACCCAGACTTCTTCTGAGTAGCTTCTGACCTCTGGCCAAGAGCCCACAGCCCTAATCTTCAAGGATGAGCTAACCACCCCCACCTTCAATTGTAGCTGCATCCACACTTGGCAGGACTGGCCAAGCTTGAGCACCTAAGACTAACCAATTATCTTACTTCATAGCTTCCTCATCCGATCCTGAATTGCCAAAACTGCAACTTCAAATTTCCCACAATTTTTCTTTTAAAAACCTAAAGGCCTTTGTCTCCTGGTGCCACTCTTTGCTGACCAGCAGGGGTGACCCCATTGCGCAATGGTTAATAAACCTTTTGCTTTTGCAAGGAGTCATGGTCTGTGGGAGTTTCTGGGAAGGGCACAATCTTCAACTCCTGAGGTGTGAGACCCCAGGTCTTACACTAGTAGGACATCACAATTGTTCAACAAATGGTGCTGGTCCAACTGGATGTCTACATGTAGAAAAATGAAAATAGATCCATACTTATCACCCTGTGCAAAACTGATGTCCAAGTGGATCAAAGACCTCAACATAAAACCAGACACATTAAATTGGCTTGAAAAAAAAGTGGGAAATACCCTAGAACTCGTTGGTACTGGAGAAAAGTTCCTGAACAGAACAACAACAGCACAGGCTCTAAGAGAAACAATCAATAAATGGGACCTCATGAAACTGAAAAGCTTCTGCAAAGCAAAAGACACCGTCATCAAAACAAAGTGACCGCCTACAGATTGGGAAAGAATCTTCACCAACCCTTTATCTGACAGAGGGCTAATATCCAGCATATATAAAGAACTAAAGAACCTGAAAAGCAGCAAACCAAGTAATCCACTTAAAAAATGGGGAACAGAGCTAAACAGAGAATTCTCTGTAGAGGAATACTGAATGGCAGAGAAGCACTTAAAGAAATGCTCAACCTCACTAGCCATTAGGGAAATGAAAATCAAAACAACCCTGAGATTTCACCTTGCACCCATGAGAATGGCCAAGATCAAAAGCTCAAGTGCAACACATGCTGGAGAGGTTGTGGAGAAAGGGGAACCCTTCTCCACTGCTGGTGGGAATGTAAACTTGTACAACCACTCGGGAAATCCATCTGGCTTTTTCTCAGACAACTAGGAATAGTGCTTCCTCAAGATCCAGCCATACCACTCCTGGGCATATATCCAAAAGAGGCTCAAGTACACAAAAAGGACATTTGCTCAACCATGTTTGTAGCATTTGTAGCAGCTGTATTTGCTTTTTTTTTTTTTTTTTTCTTCAATGCAGTTTATTCAGGAACCTTGAACAATCCTCGGACCCTGGGGAAAGCCAACCCACAGCTTAAATAGCCTCTGGGTAGCCAACCCAGGCATGCCACGTGGGCAATGCAGATAGGTCCACATACATGGAAGCAAGCCAGATCCTCATCCTTAGCCAAAGGTGGAATTGTTCGTGACAGAGAGCACTCACCATCGGGAAGGTGGAAGGCGGAAACCAGCTCCATCTTTAAGGCATGCAGCTTTATTTGTAATAGCCAGAAGCTGGAAACAACCCAGATGCCCCTCAACTGAAGAATGGATGCAGAAATTGTGGTACATCTACACAATGGAATATTACTCAGCAATGTAAAATAAGGAAATCATGAAATTTGCAGGTAAATGGTGGGATCTGGAAAGGATCATCCTGAGTGAGTTGTCCCAGAAGCAGAAAGACCCACATGGTATATACTCACTCATATAGACATACAACATAGGACAAACACTATAACCTGTGCATCTAAAGAAACTAAGCAAGAGAGAGGACCCTAACTAAAATGTCCAATCCCCATCCAGATAGGCAAAGAGGATGGACATCAGAAGAAGAAGAAAACAGGAAACAACCTAGGAACCTACCACAGAGGGCCTCTGAAAGCCTCTGCCCTTCAGACTATCAAAGCAGATGCCGAGCCTGATGGGCAACTGTTGGGCAGAGTGAATGGAATCTTAGGTAAGAACTGGGAAATAGTAAGAGCTGGAGAGGACAGGGTCTCCACAAGGAGAGCAACAGAACAAGAAAATTTGAACACAGGGAACTTCCCAGAGACTCATACTCCAACCCAGGTCTATTCATAGAGATAACCCAGAACCCCTGCACAGATGTAGCCCAGGGTAGTTCAGAGTCCAATTGGGTTACATAGTAATGTGAAGAGGGACTGTCTCTGACACAATCTGATTGGACTGCTCTTTGATCACCTCCCCCTGCAGGGAGCAGCCTTACCAGGCCATAGTAGAGGACAATGCAGCCACTTTTGATGTGAACTGATAGACTAAGTTCAGAAAGGAGAGGAGAACCTTCCCTATGAGTGGACTTGGGGAGCGGCATGCATGCAGAGGGAGGAGGGTGCGTGGGATCAGGAGGGGAGGCGGGAGGTGCTTATGGGGGGATGCAGAATGAATAAAGTGTAATTGATGAAAAATTAAAACAAAAGAATATATCAAATAACAGAATTATACTTTCTTGATGAGATTTTCTTATTAATGTAGTTTATTTAATAGTATGCCGTCATACAAATATTCCCAGTTTAAAAAGTGGTCTGTTTTGTAAAAGAATGTATAAGAATGTTACAAATTAAATGCAGATTTAGATCCGATAAAATAAAGATCATTTTCTCATGTGCTTCCAATCCAGAATAACTGAAAATTATAGCGTTAAATTTCTCTAGTTTATGAAACGGAGAAATGATTCAGTAGTTCTTGCAGAGGATTTGGGTTCGATTCCCAGCACCCACAAGACAACCTCACAATAGCCTATAATAACTGCAGTTCCAAGGGATCAAACATGTTCTTCTGGCCTTTAGGCAGCAGTCACAGAGGTGGGATACATACATGCAGACATTCATTCACTCACACATGAAAAAAATCTTTTTAAAATATCTTAAAAAAATTAACAGTCACTGGCCATACTCATTGTGTTCAGAGTCTGAATTTTTTTATTATTAATTACAGTTTATTCATTTGTATCCCAGCTGTAGCCTCCTCCCTCATCCCCTACCAATCCCACTCTCTCTCCCTCCCCATGTCCACTGATAGAAGAGGTCCTCCTCCCCTTCCATCTGACTGTAGCCTATCAGGTTTCATCAGGAGTGGCTGTAATGTCTTCCTCTGCGGCCTGGTAAGGAGACTCCAGAGCCAGCCACTGATTTCATGTCAGAGACATTTCCTGTTCCCATTATTAGGGAACCCACTTGGAGACTGAGTTGCTATGGGCTAAATCTGTGCAGGGCTACTAGGTTATCTCCATGCCTGGTCCTTAGTTGGAGTATCAGTCTCAGAAATGACTTTTTACCCAGATTTTTTGGTTATGTTGCTCTCCTTGTGGCGCTCCTGTCCTCTCCTGGTATTTCTCCAATAAAAGGCTCCTTCACTGTCAATACAATAATAATTATGAAATTATGAAAACTCCTAGGTAAAATATACATGTGCAGCGTCCAGTCCCTGCGTATTTAGCAAGTCAGGAGAAAGTCATTTCTTAATTCCATCATGATGTCATAATACCATTATGATATCATAATATGATAGTGATGCCATAATTCCATGGTGATGACATAGTCCCTTTATGATTTCATATTCTATTATGATGTCATAATTCCATTCTGATATCATCATAACATAATTCCATAGTGAAGTCATAATCCTTTTATGAAATCATAATACCATTGTAATTTCATAATTCAAAATGATGTCATAATTCCATAATGATGTCATAATTCCTTTCTGATGCCAAAATTCCATTGAGATGTCATTATTCCATTATGATGTCATAATCCCATTATGCTGTCATAATCCCATGATGCTGTCATACTTAAAAAAATAGTGCATATGTGAAGTCATAATAGCCTTGTGAAATCATAGAATCTATAAGGTTATCATGAGAGAATAAAGATGTCATAATGTCATTTTAATGAAATGATAACTTCATAATTTTATTATGAAGACTTTCCATTATGATGTCAAAATTCCTTTCGGATGTCATAATACCATTACGATGTTGTAATTCCGTTATGATATCATACTACCATTATAGTGGCATAATTCCATAAGTAATACATAATAATAATGTGATGTCAAAATTCCATTGTAATGTCATACTTCCTTTAAGATGTCATAATGAAGTCATAATTCCATTGTGATGATGTTATTCTGTTATGATGTTATAATTCTTAGTACCATTGTGATGTCATAATACCCTTGTGATGTCACCATAGTAGCTTTGTGACGTCACAATGTATTTGTGATGTCCGAATTGTACCATTGTGAAGTCATAATGCCATTGTGATTACATCATAGTACCATTGTGATGTCATAGTACATTTGGAATATCACACTACTACCGTTGTGATGTCACAATTAAAATGTAATGTCATTATTCTCTATTGATGTCAAAATCGAACCATTTTGAGGTCACGATGCTGTCATACTAGCACCATTGTTATGTCATAACACCCTACCGATATCACAATAGCAGCACTGTGATGTCATAATAGTACCATTGTGATATCTCAAGTCAATGGTAATGTCAGAATTCTCTAGTATTGTCACAAACACAAAATTGTGCTTTCACAAAAGATCGTGATGTCCTACTTGTACCACCATTATGTCATAATACCCTTGTGATGTCCCAATAGTAGCATTGTGATGTCCCAATACCTTTGTCTATATTGTGATGTCATAATGCTATTATGACTACACAATTGTACATTTTGATATCAAAATACAATTGTGATGTCACAATAGTACTATTGTGATGTAACCATTCAATTGTAATGTCATAATTTTCCAGGGATGTCACCATGAAACCAGTGTGATGTCACAATGAGATTGTGATGTCCTTCTAGAACCATTGTGATGTCACAATATGATTGTGATGTCTTACTGGTAATGTTGTGATGTCACAATATTATTGTGATGTCATAATTCACTTCTGATGTCACAGTAGTAGCGTGGTAATGTCACAGTTCAATTGTAATGTCATACTTCTCCAGGGATGTCACAATGAAACCAGTGTGATGTCACAGTGAGATTGTGATGTCCTCCTAGAACCATTGGCATGTCATAATTTCACAATACGTTTGTGATGTCCTACTAGTTCCATTAAGATGTAATAAACCTATTGCCATGTCACAATGTCTTTGTGATATCTTAGTAGTACCACTGTGATGTTATAATGACTTTGTGACTACAGAATAGTACCATTGTGATGTCATTGTTCATTTGTTATATCACAATACTACCATTGTGATGTCATAATTCAATTGTAATATCCTAATTCTCTATTGATGTCACATTAGTACCATTGGGATGTCACAATAAGATTGTGACATACTGGTGGAATAATTGTGGTGTTATAATTCCCTTGTGATTTCACAATATTAGCATTGTGATGTCACAATATCGTTGTAACATCCTAATAGTATCATTGTGACATCATAATGGCATTATGATTAGACCATTGTACATTGTGATATCATTATACAATTGTGATGTCACAAAAGGACTATTGTGATGTAACCACTCAATTGTAATGTGCTAATTCTCCAGGGATGTCACAATGAAACCAGTGTGATATCACAATGAGATTGTGATGTCCTACTAGAACCATTATGATGTCATAATATCCTTGCGATATCTCAATAGTAGCATTGTGTTCTCACAATGTGTTTCTGATATCCCAATAGTACCATTGTGATGTCATCATGCCATTATGACTAGAGAATATAACCATTGTGATATTATAGTACAATTGTTATGTCATAATAATATCACTGTGATGTCACCAGTCAATTATAATGTCATAATTCTCAATTGTCACAATCGAACCATTGTGATGTCACAATACGATCGTGGTGTCCTACTAGTACCATTGTTATGTCATAATAAACTTACTATATCACAATAGTAACATTACGATGTCACAATGTCTTTGTTTTATACTTATAGTACCATTGTGATGTCATAATACCATTGTGACGAATGAATAGTACAATTGTTATGTCACAGTACAATTTGGATGTCACAATAGTACCATTGGAATGTCACAATAGGATTGTAACGTCATAATTCTCTAGGGATGTCACAATCACACAGTTATCATGTCACAATATGAACGTGATGTCGCACTAGTACTATTGTTATGTCATGATACCCTAGCGATGTCACAATAGTAGAATTGTGAGGTCACAATATCCTTGTGATATCCTAATAAGACCATTGTGATATCATAATGCCATTGAAACTAGAGAAGAGTTCCATTGTGATGTCATACTAAAGTTTTGATGTCACGATAGTACCATTGTGATGTAACAATTAAATTGTAATGTCATAATTCTCTAGTGAAGTCACAATCGAATGATTGTAATGTCACAACATGATTGTGATGTCCTACTAGTACCATTGTGATGTCACAACATGGTTGTGATGTCCTACTGATAACGTTTTGATTCTCACAATATTATTGTGCTGTCCTATTAGTACAGTTGTGATGTCATAATTCACTTCTGATGTCACAATAGTAACATTGTGATGTCACAATTCAATTGTAATGTCATAATTCTCTGGTCATGTCACAATCGAACCATTGATATGTCACAATCCGATTGTGACATCCTACTAGTGCCATTGAGATGTCGTAATAGACTTGCTATGTCATAACAGCAGCATGGTGATGTCACAATATCTTTGTGATATCCCAATGGTACCTTTGTCATATTAGAATGCCATTGTGACTAGAGAATAGTACCATTGTGATGTCATAAGACTACCATTGTGATGTCACAATTCAATTAAATGTCATAGTTCTAGAGTGATGTAAGAAGCGAACCATTGTGATGTTACAATACGTTTGTGATGTCCTACTAGTACCATTATGATGTAATAATCCTCTTGTGATTTCACAATATTAGCATTGTGGTGTCACAATGTCTTTGTGATATCCTAATAGTACCATTGTGATGTCATAATGACCTTGATATATCATAATATTCGCATTGTGATGTCACAATGTCTTTGTGATTTCCCAATAGTACATTTCTCATATCAGAATTTGATTTTGACTAGAGAATTGTAACATTGTGATTTTATATTACAATTGTGATGTCACAATACTACCATTGTCATGTCACAAGTCAAATGTAATGTCATAATTCCCTACTAGTACCCTTGTGGTGTCCTACTAGTACAATTGCGGTGTCCTACTAGTAACATTTTGATGTCACAATATCATTGTGATACTTCACTAGTAGAGTTGTGATTTCACGGTATGATTTTGACGCCCTGCTTGTAGAGTTGTGATGTCATAATTTCCTTGTGAGGTAACAATAGTAGCATTGTGATGTCACATTGTATTTGTGATATCCTAATATTACCATTGTGATGTAATAATGCCAGTGTTACTAGAGAAGAATACAATTGTGATGTCATAGTACAATGGTTTTTCACAATAGTACCATTGTGATGTCACAATTCAATTGTAATATCATAATTCTCTAGTGATGCCACAAGCAAACAATTGTGATGTCACAATACAATTGTGATGTTCTACTAGTACCATTGAGATATTATAATACCCTTGTGATGTCACAATAGTAGCATTGTGATGTCATATTGTCTTTGTGATATCCTACTAGTACCATTGTGATGTCATAATACACTATTGATTTTACAATAGTAGCTTTTTTACTTCACAATATCTTTGTGATATCCTAATAGTACCACTGTGATGTTATATTGCAATTGGGCCTAGAGAATAGTACTACTGTGTTGTCATAGTACAATTGTGATGTCACAATAGTACCTTTGAGTACCATTGTGATGTCACAATTCAATTGTAATGTCATAATTTTCTACTGATGTCACAGTCGATCCATTGTGACATCACAGTATGATTTTTATGCCTAATAGTACCATCGAGATGTCACAATTCAATAGTAACATCATAATTCCCTAGTGGTGTCCCAAGAGAAATATTGTGATGTCACAATACGATTGTGGTGTCCTATAAGTAATATTGTGGTGTCACAATATCATTGTGTTATCATACAAGTAACATTATAATGTCACAATACCATTGTGCTATCTTGGTAGTACAATTGTGATGTCATAATTCCCTTGTGATGTCATCATAGTAGCATTGTGATGTCTCAATGTCTCTGTGATTTCATAATATTACCATTGTGATATAAGAATGCCATAGTGACTAGAGAAGAGTACCATTGTGATATCATAGTTCAATTGTCATGTCACAATACAATTGTGATGACTTACTAGTAAGATTGTGATGTCACAATAGTAGCATTGTGATATTACCATGTCTCTGCAATATTCTAATAGTACCATTGTGATGTCATATTGCCACTGTGACTAGAGTACAGTACCAATGTGATGTCAACGTACAATTGTGAAGTCACAATAGTAGCATTACCTATTGATGTCACATTCGTACCATTGTGATGTCACAATATGATATTGACATCCTACTAGAACCATTGTGATCTCATAATACCCTTGTGATGTCACAATAGAAACATTCTGTCATTATATCTTTGTGATACCCTAATAGTACTATTGTCATGTCATTGTGCCCTGAGAATAGTACCATTATGATGTCAAAGTACAATTGTAATGTCACAATAGTACCATTTTGATGTCCTGATTCCATGGTAATGTCATAATTTTTTGTGAAGTCACAATCAAACCCTTGTGATGTCACAATATGACCACGTTATCCTATTTGTTCCATTGTGATGTCATAATACCCTTTCGATGTCACATTAGTAGCATTGTGAATTTACAATATCGTTGTGATATCCTAATAGTACTATTGTAATGTCACAATACCATTGTGACTTGAGAATAGTATCATTGTGATGTCATAGTACGATTGTGATGGGACAATAGTACCATTGTGATGTGCAAATTCAATTATAATGTCATAATTCTCTAGGTATGTCACAATCACAGCATTGTGATGTCGAAATATGATTGTGATATCCTACTAGTACCATTGTGATGTCATAATACACTAACGATATCACAATAGTAGCTTTTTGAAGTCACAATGTTTCTTTGATATCCTAATAAAACCGTTATGATATCATAATGCCATTGGACTGGACAGTAGTACCATTGTGACATCATAGTACAATTGTGACATTGCAGTAGTACCGTTGTGATGTCACAATACCATTGTGATCTCTTACTAGTACCATTGTGATGTCTCAATTTTCTTGTGATGTCACAATAGTAACATTGTGATTTCATAATGTCTTTGTGTTGTTCTAATAGTACCATTGTGTAGTCATAATGCCATTGTGACTAGAGAATAGTACCATTGTGATATCAAAGTACAATTGTGATGTGACATTGATGCCATTGTGATGTCACAAGTGAAATGTTATGTCATAATTCTCTAGTAATGTCACAATTGAACCACTGTGATGTCACAGTACGATTATGGTATCCTACTAGTAATATTATGATATCATAATATGATTTTGATTTCCTAAAAGTAAATTCGTAATATCAAAATACCATTGTGCTGTCTTGGTATCACAATTTTAATGTCATTCTTCCCGTGTGATGTCACAATAGTAGCATTGTGATGTCACAATGTTATTGTGATAACCTAATAATACCATTGTAATTTCATAATTCATTTGTGATGTCACAATTGTACCATTGTGATGTCACCATTTAATTGTAATGTCATAATTCTCTAGAGAAGTCACAATGAAACCATTGTGATGTCACAAAACGAATGTGACGTCCTGCTGGTACCATTGTGATTTCAGTCTTTCCTTGCGATGACAAAATAGCAGCCTTTTGAAGTTATAATATCTTTGTGATATCCTAGTAGTGCCACACAAACTCAAAGTGTCGTCTGTGTAGCATGACAATGGTCATGCTGCTAGATGGGAGATACGTTTCCCTTGGAAATAGGCTCCCTGGAGGGCTCTGGCAAAGTGTTGCCCCTGGCCACCTAAGCCAAAAAGACGTACTCCGAGATTCCTATGCTTCCTCGGTTGCGGGGTTGGATTAATGAGGTTTTTGTTGTTTCTCTATGATTCTTGGAATAGCACAATTAACTATTCAAGGAAACACATTTCTGATAGATTATTAAAAGCTTTAGCAAGAATAGAGTGTATGAAAAATAAAATCTTAGGAGAACTAATGAATCAGATTCAGTATCAGGAATTGCTTGTGGAAAATCCAGATATTATAGGTAATGAAAGAGCAAGAGCTTTAGGTCTTTCTAAGGAAAATATTTCATCAGGATCTGTCAAGATAAATGCTCGGGGTATTCTCACTGCAGTCATTCATGGCAGGAAGCATTACAAGATTAGGGGAAAATAGCGGGCTCCTCCTTTAGGGAGAGATAGCATGGGAAAGTACAAAACTACTGCCAAACCATTACCATACACAGGTGTTTATGATGAAGCAGGAAGAAGATGGGTAAACATAGGAGGTCAGAAGGTTTTATATTATACTACGTTTTATGGACAGACTGGCTCGAGCTCGTCCCCCTTGGTGCCTTATCTCTAAGGAGGATAATAAATCTTTAGCAAGACAAATGGGAGGAGACCCCCTTGGTGCCTTGTCTCTAAGGAGGATCGTAAATCTTTAGCGGACTTGGCTTGGAGAACCATAACAGCCCCTGGCTTAGTTAGTAACAATAAAACTGCATAAATAACCACGAGTTTGAGGTTTCATGTCCTTTGTTTGCTTTAATTAAAAGCTTTTAGGCCAAGATTTCTTGTGGGCACTGGTTACACTTTCGAGTTAAAATGTAAACTTTGTATTGTTGGTAAAAGTCTATATGATCCGGGAAGTATGCTAACTTCAAGGTGTTTCTTTATGTAATCACTATAAAAGTGTAAGCTTGACTTCAGTAAATTGCAGCAGATTCCAAGCCTTCTTGGTGTTGTGTCTGTCTGTCATCACCGAACCCGTGCCTTCCTGAATATCCAAATCCCTGATTCTCCCGCGGTTGTGGGACCCAACTGGGTCTGTCCGTGGCATAGTAGTACCACTGTGATGTCATTATGCCATTGTCACTAGAGAATAGTACCATTATGATGTCAGAGTACAACTGTGATGGCACAATAGTACCATTGTGATGTCACAATTCAATTCTAATGTAATAATTCCCTTGTAATGTCACAATCACACTATTCCGATTTCAGAGTAGGACTGTGATGTCCTACAAATACGATTGTGATGTCATAATTCCCTTACAATGTCACAATACTATCATTGCAATGTCACAATGTCTTTGTGATATACTAATAGTACCATTGTGATGTCACGATGCCTTTGTGACTAGGAAATAGTACCATTGTGATGTCATAGTACAATTGTGATGTCATAATAGTACCACTATGATGGCACAAGTCAATTGTAATCTCATAATTCTCTAGTGATGTCACAATTGAACCATTGTGATGTCACAGCATTATAATTATGATGTCCTTCTAGTACCATTGTGATGTCATAATACCCTTGTGATGTCACAATGTATTTGTGATATCTTAATAGAAACATTTTGATATCATAATGCCATTGTGACTGGAGAATAGTAATATTGTGATGTCATAGTACAATTCAGATGTCACAATGCTACTGCTATGATGTAACAATTCAATTGTAATGTCATAATTCCCTAGTCATTTCACAATCAAACAACTGTGATGTCACAATATGATTGTGATGTCCCACTAATACCATTGTGATGTCCCACTAATACCATTGTGATGTCATAATAAACTTGTGATGTCACAATAGTAGCGTTGTGATGCCTCAATGTCTTTCTGATATCCTAATTATACCATTTTGATGCAATAATGCCATTGTGACTAGCGAATATTACCATTGTGTTGTCATAGTACAATTGTGATGTGACAATACTACCATTGTCATGTCAGAAGTCAATTGCAATGTCACTATTCCTACTAAAGTCACAAGCACTCCATTGTGATGTCACAATGTTTTTGATGCCCTACCAGTACCTATGAGATGTCACAATTAAATACTATTGTCGTAATTCCCTAGTGGTGGCCAAATAGAAATATTGTGATGTCACAATATGATTGTGGTGTCCTATGAGTAACATTGTGATGTCACAATACTATTGTGATACTCTACTAGTAGAGTTGTGATGATCGTCCTGCTGGTAGTTATGATATCATAATTTCTTTGTGATAGAACAATAGTAGCATTGTGATGTCACAATGTATTTGTGATATCCTAATAGTACCATTGTGATGTACTAATGCCATTGCGACTAGAGAAGAATATCATTGTGATGTCATAGTGCAATTGTTTTGTCACGATAGTACCATTGTGATGTCACAATTCAATTGTAATGTCATAATTCTCTAGTGATGTCAAAATCGAACAATTGTGATATCACAATCTGATTGTGATGTTCTACTAGTACCATGTGATGTCATAATATACTTGCGATATCACAATAGTAGCATTATGATGTCATCTTGTCTTTGTGATATCCTAATAGTAACATTGTGATGTCATAATGCCACTGATAGTACCATTGTGATGTCATAGTAAAATTGAATGTCACAATACTACCATTGTGATGTCACAATTTAATTGTAATGCCATAATTCCCCCATAATGATACAATTACACCATTGATATATCACAATAATATTTTGTTGCCCTACAAGTACCGTTGAGATGTAACAAGTCAATACTAATGTCACAATTCCTGAGTGGTGGCCCAATAGAAATATAGTGATGTCACAAATCAACTGTGGTGTCCTACTTGTAACGTTGTGATGTCACAATACGATTGTGATACTCTACTAGTACCGTTGTGATGTCACAATAGGATTGTGGTGTCCTATCCACAATTGGGATAGAACCATTGGGATGTCATAATACCCTTGTGATACCACAGTAGTAGCATTATGATGTCACAATGTCTTTGTGATTTCCTCATAGTACCATTGTGATGTCATAATGCCATTGTGAGTACAGGATAGTACCATTGTGATATCATAGAGCAATTGTGATGTCAAAATAGTACAATTGTGATTTCACAAGTCAATTGTAATGTCATAATTCCCTAGCAGTGTCACAATCATACCATTGTGATGTCACATTATGATTGTGATATCCTACTAATACCATTGTGATGACATAATACCCTATCAATTTCACAATAGTAGCTTTTTTGATGTCACAATATCTTTGTGATATCCTAATAGTACCATTGTGATGTTATATTGCCATTGTGACTAGAGAATAGTACCAC
The DNA here is from genome assembly GCF_030254825.1 of Meriones unguiculatus. Taxonomy (NCBI): domain Eukaryota; kingdom Metazoa; phylum Chordata; class Mammalia; order Rodentia; family Muridae; genus Meriones; species Meriones unguiculatus. Next base: position 149,696,851 of record NC_083369.1, read on the forward strand.
TATGATGTCATAGTACAATTGTCATGTCACAATAGTATCATTGTGATGTCACAATATGATTGTGATGTCTTACTAGTACGATTGTGATGTCACATAGTAGCATTGTGATATCACAATGTCTCGGTATTATACCATCGTGATGTCATATTGCCATTATGACTAGAGTACAGTACCAATGTGATGTCAACGTACAATTGTGATGTCACAATACTAGCATTATCTAGTGATGTCACGATTGAACCATTGTGATGTCACAATTCAATTGTAATATCATAATTTTCTACTGATGTCACAGTTGATCCATTGTGATGTCACAATATGATTTTGGTGTCTTATTACTACGATGTCTTATTTCCATTGTGATGTCACAGTAGTAGCATTGTGATATCACAATGTCTTTGTTATATCCTAATAGTACCATCGTGATGTTATATTGCCATTGTGACTAGACTACAGTACCATTGTGATGTCATAGTACCATTGTGATGTCACAATAGTAAGTAGCATTGTGCTGTCACAATGTCTTTGTGATATCCTAATAGTACCATTGTAATGTCATAATGCCATTGTTACTAGAGAATAGTATCATTGTGATATCATAGTACAATTGTGATGTCACAATAGTACAATTGTAATGTCACAATTCAATTATAATCTCATAATTCTCTACTAATGTCACAGTGATACCATTGAGATGTCACAAGACAATTGTGATTTCCTACTAGAACCATTGTGATGTCATAATTCCCTTGTGATGTCACAATAACAGCATTGTGATGTCATAATATCTTTTTTGATATCCTAATAGTACCATCCTGATCTCATAATGGAACTGTGACAAAAGAATAGTACCATTGTAATGTCACAATAGTACCATTGTGTTTTCATAATTCCCGTGCGATGTCACAATAGTACCATTGTGATGTCAATATTCAATTGCAATGTCATAATTGACTAGTGACGTCACAATTGAACAATTGTAATTTCACAATATGATTGTGTTGTCCCACTAGTACCATTATGACGTCATAAAACCTTTGCAATGTCACTATAGAAGCATTTTGATGTCACAATAACTTTGTGCTATCCTAATAGTGATGTCATAATGCCATTGTGACTTGAGAAAAGTACCATTTTCATGTCATAGTACAATTGTCATGTCACAACAGTATAATTGTGATGGCACAAGTCAATTGTAACATTATAATTCTCTAGTAATGTCACAATCACACCATTGTGATGTCACAATACTATTTTGATGCCCTAATAGTACTATTGAGATGTCACAATTCAATAGTAACATCTTACTTCCCTAGTTGTGGCCCAATAGATATATTGTGCTGTCACAATGCGATTGTGGTGTCATACTAGTAACATTGTGATATCACAATACGAGTATCATACCCTAAAAGTAATTTGTAATGTCACAATATCATTGTGCTGTCTTGTTGAACAATTGTAATGTCATAATTCTCTTGTGATGTCACAATGTCTTTGTGATATCCTAATAGTACCATTGTGATGCCATAATGCCATTGTGACTAGAGAACAGTATCACTGTGATGTCATAGTACAATTGTTATGTCACAATATTACCATTGTTATGTCACAATTCAATTGTAATGTTGTAATTTTTACTGATGCAAAATCGAACCATTTTGATGTCACAATAAGATTGTGATGTCTTACTAGTAACATTGTGATGTCATAATTTCCTTGTGACATCACAATAGTAGCATTGTGATGTCACAATGTCTTTATGATATCATAATAGTACAACTATGCTGTCATAATGCCATTGTGACTACAGAATAGTACCATTGTGATGTCATAGTACAACTGTGATGTCACAATAGTACTGTTGTGGTGTCACAATTCAATTGTAATGTCAGAATTCTCTAGTGATATCACAATCCAACCATTGTGATGTCACAATATGATTGTGATGTCCTACTAGTACTACTGTGATATCACAATTCCCTTGTGACATCACAATAGTAGCATTGTGATGTCACAATGTCTTTTTGATATTTTAATAATACCATTGTGATGTAATAATGGCATTGTGACCAGAGAAAATTACCATTGTGATGTTGTAGTACAATTTTGATGTTACAATAGTACCGTTGTGATGTTACAACTCAATTGTGATATCATAATTCTCTAATGATGTCACAATCGCACCGTTGTGATGTCACAATACAATTTTGAGGTCCTACTAGTACCATTGAGATGTCCCAATTCAATGGGAACAGCATAATCCCCTAATGGTGGCCCATTAGAAATATTGTGGTGTCTTATTAATAACACTGTGATGTCACAATACGATTGTGATATTCTAAAGTAATAATGTAATGCCACAATATCATTGTGCCGTCTTGGTAGTACCATTGTGATGTCATAATTCCCTTGTGATGTCACAATAGTAGCATTGTGATGACACATTGTTTTTGTTATATCCTAATAGTACCATTATGATGTCATAATGCCATTGTGACTAGATAATTGTACCATCCTCTCGCCTCATCTTTCCTGCCTTTTCCCTCTTCCCTCATCCCTCCTTCATCATCCCTTCTACCTCATTCTTCCTATCTCATCCCTACTCTGTCTTTTATCTTCTCTCATACCTCGTGCCTCCTCCCTTCTCCCTCATCCCTCCTTCTTCATCTCATCCATACTGCCTCATCCATCATCTCTACTCCCTAATCTCTCCTCCCTTCTCCCTGCTTTCTCTTCCCTTCTCCCTTTCCTTCTTCCTTCCTTCATCTTTCATCCTCCCACTTCCGTCCTCCCTTCTCCCTCCTTTCTCCACGTTTCTTCCTCATCTCTGCTCCCTCTTTCCTACTTCCTCATCCCTCCTTCCTGATCCCTTCTCCCTCCTCCCTCCTCCTTCCTCCCTCCTCCCTCATCACTTCTCTCATTTCCCTCCACCCTCAACCCTCATCAAACCTCCTTTTTCCATCATCTCACCTCCCTTCATCCTACTGCTTTATCTCTTCTCCCTCTTCCCATCTCCCTCATTCTTCACCCTCATCCACACTACCTTATACCTCTTCCCTCATCCCTTCTGCATTTTCCCTCCTTCCTATCTCTCCTTCATCTCTCATCCATACTCTCTCATCCTTCATACCACTTCCCTCATCTCTCCTCCCTCCTCCTTCACTCCTCACTCATCCCTCCTTTTTCATCACTCCTTCCTCATACCTCCGCCCTCATACCTCCACCCTCATCAATTTTCCTTCATCCATCCTCCATCAGCTCTCCTCCCTCCTTCCTCATCCTTCATTCCTCCATTATCTGCCCACACCAATAACTCTTCCATACTCCCTCTTTCTTCCTCCCTCCTCCATCAACCCTGATGCCTTTTCCCTCCTCCCTTCTCCCAACTTCCTCCGTTCTCATGCATCCTCCTGCTTACCTCTTCCCTCCTCCCATTGCCATCTTCCCTCCCTTTTGCTCCTCATTGTTCCTCCCTCATCCATCCTCCATCATACTTCCAACCTCATTCCTCCTCCTCCTTCCTCCCTCACCAGTCGTCCCTCATCCTCCTATTTCATTTCTCCTCCATCATCCCTTCTCCCTCATCCTTATACCCTCATCCCTCATCCAACATCCATCATCCATCATCCATCCACCCTCACCCATCCTACCTCTTCTATCTTTCATCCTCTCCTTCCTCATTCCTCATTCCTCCTCCCTTCTCCCTCATCCCTTCTCCCTAATCTCTCCTCCATTCTCCCTCCTTCCTCATCCATTCTCTTTTTCCTCCTCCCACAACCCTCCCCCACATGCCTCCTCTGTGATCTCTCCTTCACTCTTCTACTTTATTCCTTCTCCTCCCTCCCTCATCTCTCAACCATACTCCTCATACAATCATACTCCCTCATCCCTTCTGCATTTATCCTCCTCCATCATCCCAACTTCATTATTCCTCCAACCTCATCCCTACTATCTCATCACTCTCTCATCTCTCCTCCACCTTACCTCCTCCCTCCTCCCTCCTCCCTCATGCCTCCTTCCTCATCCCTAATCTAGACTCCTTAATCCATCATCCCTCCTCCCTCATCTCTCCTGCCTCATCACTCTTCCCTCATTGCTCCTCCCTCATTCCTCCACCCTCCTCAATTTTTCCTCATCCTTCCTTCCTCATTTCTCCTTGCTCATCCCTCACCCCTCATTCCTCTTCCATCATCCCTCCTCCCTCATCCCTCCTCCATCACCCCTCATCCCTCTTGCCTCCACCCACATTTCTACTCCTTCATCCTTCCTCCCTCATCTCTCCTCTCTCATCCCTACTCCATCATTCCTCCTCCCTCATTCAACCTCCCTCATCCCTCCTCTCTCATCACCCTTCCCTCATCACTCCTCCATTCCTCAACCCTCATCACTTTTCCTTCATTCCTGCTCCCACATCTCTCCTCTCTACTCAATCATCCCTCATTCCTCATCCATCATCTCTCTTCCATCATCTCTCCTTTCTCATCCATACTCCCTCATCCCTTATCTCTCCAGCCTCATCTATCTTCCCTCATCTGTCCACCCTCTTCCTTCCCCCTCATCTCTTCCCTCCCATCTCTCCTCCCTCATCCCTCTTACATCTCCTTCCAATTTCATCCCTCCTTTATGATCCTGCTCCCCCATTTCTCCTCCCTCATCCATCCTCACTCATCTCTCCGCCCTCCTCCATCTTCTCTCCTCCTTCATTACTCCACCCACTTCTCTCCTCCCTCATCCTTGTCCCTCATCCTTCCCTTCCTCCCTTATCCCTCCTCCCTTATCCCACTTCCCTCATCCCTCATCTGTCATTTCGCCTCCCTCATTCCTCCTCCCTCATCAATGCTTTCTCATCTCTCCTCCCTCATATCTCCTCCCATCTGCCTCAAACCTTGTCCCTCCTCCCTTCTCTCTCATCACTTCTCTGTCATCAATTCTTCCTTCTCCCTCATCTCTCCTCATTCATCCCGCCTCCTCATCAGTCCTCCACTCCCCTCATCCATCATCCTTCCTCTTCTCTCCTCCCTTCTCTCATCTCCCTCTTATCTTGTCTATTTTTCTTCCTCCCTCAACTCTCTTCCCACATCCAGCCTCCATCATCTCTCTTCCCTTCAACTTCTTTCTTTGTTCCTTCACTCTTCTCCCTTCTCCCAACCCCCTAACCCACATCCAAGCTCCCTATGCTTGTTGCTTCATCTCTCCTGCCTGTTTACTCCTCCTTCCTCCCTTATTCATCATACATTCAACCTCATCCTTCCTATCTCTTCCCTCCTCCCTCATCTCTCCTCTATTATTACTCTTCCCTCATCACTCCTTCATCATCTCTTATCCATACTCCCTCATCCATCATGCCTCCTCCCTCACCTCTCCTCCCTCATCTCTCCTCCCACCTCCCTCTACACTAATCACTCCTCTCCATCCCTCATCTGTAATTCCTTCTTCCTCATTTCTCATCCCTCATCTCTTTTCCCTCATTTCTCCTTCCTCAGTCCTTCTCCCTCATCCCTCCTACTTCATCTTTCCTCCCTCATCAATACTCCTTCCTCCCTTTTCTCTCATCCCCCTCCCTTACCCCTATTCCCTCTTCCCTCTGTCATATTCCTCCTTCATTCTTCCTTCTTCTTTATCCTTAATCCCTCATCCCTACTCCCCATCACTCCATCATCCCTCATCCATACTCCCACATCCATCATACCAGGTCCCTCATCTCTACTCCCTCCTCTCTCCTCCTTCTTCCTTCCTCCTTCCTTTCTCATCTCACCTGCCTCCTTCCTCCGACTTCATCCTTCCTTCATTATCCCTCTTCCCACCCATCTCATCCCTTCTCCTTCATCACTCCTCCCTCATCTCTCCTCCTTCCTCCCTCATCTCTCCTCCCTCCTTCCTCATCTCTTCTCCATCTTCCCTCTTACCTCATCTTTCCTCCCTCATCTCTCTTCCATCTATCCTCCTCCCTCATCTCTCTTCCCTCCTTCCTTATCTCTCCTTCATATTACCTCCTCCCTCATCTCTCCTCCCTCTTCCCTCATCACTCATCCCTCTGACCTCATATCTCCTCTCTCATTTGTCCTAGCTAATCCTACATCCCTCCTCCTTCATACCTCCTCCCTCAACACTTCTCCCTTATTTCTCCTCATCCATCCTCCCTCCTCCCTCCTCTTTTATCCCTTCTCCCTCCTCACTCCTCCCTCATCTCCACTCCCTCCTCCCTGCTCCCTTCTCTCTCTACCCTCTTCCATGATCAATCCTTCCTCATCCCTTATACTTTCTCTCTCATTCCTCCCTCATCTCTTTTCTATCCTCCATCCTCTGTCATCCTTCCAAACTCATTTATCCTCTCTCCTTTCTCCTGCGTCATCTTTCCTCCCTTTTCTCTCCTCTCTCATACTTCCTCCCTCCTCACTCATCTCTCCTCATCCCTCCTCCCACATACCTCCTCCCTCATCACTCCCACTTGATCTCTCCTCTCCCATCTCTCCTCTCTCTTCTTTCCTCCATTATTCCTCCTCCCTCCTCCACCATCCCTCCTTTATCGTCCCTGCACCCTTATCCCTCTTTTCTCATCCCTATGATCTCATCTCTCCTCCCTCATCTCTCCTTCCCCTATCATCCCTCATCTCCCTCCCTCCTCTCTCCTTCATCATCCTTCCCTGTCTTCTGTCCCCCCTCTTTTATCCTCTCTTGTGTCTCCTCCCTCATTCCTCCTTCCTCCTCTATCCTCCCTCCTCTTTAATCCCAAATCTGTCCTCTCTCATATCTTGTCCCTCATCCTTCCTCACTCATCCTAACTTTCTAATCACTCCCCCTACACTGTTCTCCTGCATCGCTCCTCACTCCTCTCTTCTCCCACATCCCTAATCCCTCCTCCATCCTCTCTTTTCACTCTTCCCTCATATCTTCTCCCTCATTTTTCCTCCTTCATTCCTCCTCACTTTTCCCTCCTCCCCATTCCTCCTACCTCACCAAATCTCCTTCACCCCTCCTCTCTCATTTCTCCTCCCTGAACTCTGCCCCCTCATAATTCATTCCTCATCCCTCTGCCATCCTCTCTCTTCCCTCATATCTCATCTCTTCTCCATCTTCTCACCTACTTCATGCCTATGACCTTATCCCTCCTCCCTCATCCTTCCTCTCAACTGTCCTCCTTCATCCTCTTCCTTCCTTCCTAATCCCTCCTCCTTCATATTTCCTCCCTCCTCTGTCCTCCCTCTTTCCTCCTCCCTCTACTCTCCTCCATCATTTCTCCTCCCTCCTCCATCTTCTCTCCTGCCTCTTCCCTCATCTCTTGGCCCTCATCCCTCCTACCTCATTCCTCTACCCTCATATCAACTCCCTCATCACTCCTCCCTCATCTCTGATACCTTATTTGTCTTCCTTCCTCTTCTTCACTCATACCTCCTCCCTCATACCTCCTCCCTCTTTCTTCCTCCATCATCTCTTCTCCCTCAGTCCTCCTCCCACATCCCTCCTTCCTCATCTCTCCTCCCTTGTCCATCTCCCTCATCCCTAAACCCACCTCCTTTCTTCCACCTCCCTCATCTCTCCTAGATAATCCCTCTTCCCTCAGTCCTTTTCCCTCCTTCCTTCTTCTTCCTCTCTCTTCCCTTATCTCTCCTCCCTCATCCCTCCTCCCTCACATCTACCTCCTCCCTCTCATTTACCTCCTCCCTCTTCTCCCCTGTATCATTACTCCTCACCCCTCCCTCATCTGCCCTCATTCATTCCTCTGTTCTCGTTCCTCTTCTCTCATTCCTCCTTTTTTCTCTCTCCTCCCTCATCCTTTTTTCTCATCTGTCCTTCTGCATCTTTCCTCCTTAATCGATCCTCCTTCATGCCTTTCCCTCCTCCCTAACCCTAAACCGAATCTGAACCCTTACTACAACCCTAACCCCAACCTGAACCCTAACCCAAACATCAACCCTAATCCTAACCATAAACCTAAATTTAACCCTAATGCTTATCCTAACCCCAAACCTAACCATAAACGTAACCCTAACATTAATATTAATTCCAAACCTAATCCCAACTTGAACCCTAAACCTAACCCTGTCCCAAACCCTAACACTAACCCTAATCCATACCCAATCCCGAAACCTAACCCGGACCTTAACCTGAACCCTAAACCTAACCATAACTATAACCCTAACACTAATGCTAAACCTAACCCTTATCCTAATCCTAATCCAAACCAGAACCCTAACCATAACAATAACCATATTACTAACCTGAACACTAAACCTAACCCTAAATCTAAACCTAATGAGAACATGCAACCAAACCATAACCAGAACCCTAGCCTAACCATACCCGAAAATGAACCCTAACCATAACCTGAACCTTAACACTAAACCTACTCCTAACACTACCCCTAATACCAATCCTAAACTGAACCCTAACCTGGGCCCTAACAGAAACCCTATCCCTAAAACTAATCCCAACCCTAACCCTAAACCTAACCCTAACCAGAACACAAACCTGAAACCTAGACTTAACCCAAACCTGAACCCTAACCCTAACTTATACAGAACATTAACCCTAACCCAAACACAAATCTGTACCCTAGCCCTAACCCTAACCCTAACTCTAAAACTAAACCTAACCTGAAACCTAACCCAAACTCTAACCCTAAACCTTACCCTAAATAGGCACTTCCTAAGTATATACTTAAACCAAACCCAAGCACTAACCAGAAGTCTAAAAAGAAACTAAAACCAAACCCTAACCCTAATCCTAACCATAATCCTAATCCTAACAATAACACTAAAGCAATTCTTAACCCTAACCCTAATCTGAACCCCAAACCCAAATACTAACCTAAATCCTAAAAAGAAACCAAAACCAAACCCTAACTGTAACCCTAACCCTAACCCTAATATTAAGCCTATTCCTCACCCAAACACTAACCTTAAACTTAACCCTAACTGAAAACTTAACCATAACACTAACCCTAAAGCTAATCCTAACCATATCCTTAACTTGAACCCTAACCATAAAAAGAGCCTAACCCAGCCCAAATCTGAACCCTAACCAAAAACAGGACCATACACATAAACCTAAACCTATCTCTATCCCTAACTCTAACCCTAACCCTGACTGGAGCCTAATCCAACCCGAATCCAAACCCTAACCCAAAATGGAACCATACCCATAAACCTAAACCTAACCCTAACTGTAACCCTAACCCTGATCCGAACCGGAACCCGAACCCTAACTCTAAACCTAACCCTAACCCAAACCGTGAACCTAATGAGAACATGCACACAAGCTCTAACCAGAACCATGAACATAACCCTAGCCTAACCAAACCCGAATTTGAACCCTAACCTGAACCCTAAACTGTAACCCGAACCCTAACACTAAACCTACTCCTAACACTAATCCTAATCCCAATCCCAAAGCAAACCCTAACTGAGCCCTACCACAAACCAAATCTCTGACCCTAACCCTAAATGAACCCAAACCCTAAACCAAAAATCAAACCTACACCTAACACAAATTCTAACCCTAACCCTAACCCTAACCCTAAACCAAACCCAAACAGGAATTCTAACCCTAAACCTAAACTTAACCCTAACCCTATCTGGAACCTGATCCCTAAACCTAAATGTTGCACCCTAATCACAAACCTAACCCTAACTGGAACTCCAACCCAAACCCTAACCAAAACCAAACCCAAAAACTTGACCTAACCCAAACCCAAACCCTAACTCTAAACCTAACCCTCACCCTAACACTAAAATTAAGCCAAACCCTAACCCTAACCAAAACCTATCACTAACCCTAACCCTAACCTTAACCCTAACCCTAACCTTAACCTTAACCTGAACCCTAACCCAAACCCTAACCGTAACCCTAAACCTGAATCTAACCCTAACCCAAAATCTAACTTAATCTTAACCCCCACCCTAAACCGAAGCCAAACTAGAACCCTAACCCTAACCCTAAACTGAACCCAATCCTAACCCTAACCCTAATACTAACCGTACCCTGAACCAAACCCTAACTCTAACCCTAACCTTTACCAAACCCTAACACTAATTCTAACCCTTATATGAACCCTAAACCGTAACCAAACTATAAACCTAGCCCTAACACTTACCCTAACCCGAACCTGAGCCCAAAACTGAACCCTAAACCTAACTCTAAATTTAAATGTAACCTTAACCCTAACCCGAACCATAACCCTAACACTAACTGTAACCCTACTCTGAAACCTAACTCTAACTCTAAGCCTAACCCTAACCTGAAACCAAAATCGAACCCTAACCCCAACCTGAACCCTAACCCTAACAGTAACACTTACCCTAACCCTAACTCTCACCCTAATCTGAAACCTAAACATTACCCTAACCCGCAGCCTAATGCAAACTCTACCCCAAACCCAAACCCTAACTCTAACCTAACCCTTACCCTTACACTAACCCTAAACCTAACCCTAACCCTAATCATCACCCTAACCCTAACCCTAATCATAACCCTAATCCAACCCTAACCCTAACCCTTACACTAACCCTAACCTGAACCCTAAACATCATTCTAACCCTGACCCTAACCCTAACCGTAAGATTCAGAAGCTCTCCTTAGAAACACGGACACTGGATTCCAGAAACCAGCTCCCTTCTCCGAGTCTCCAATAGGAAGAAGGTGTTTCATGCCTTCCATGGTCACACTTGTTTTCTCTTTTGGACTGAGTGGATCCCAGGGAATACTTGTGGCTCAGCCATGCACAGTGGACTCCTAAGCAGAAGAGATCTTCCACACGCCAACATAATGCCTGCATCATACTCAGTGGATCCCACCAGGCATTAGAGTGTTCATGGGAGTAATTTTACTCATGTGCTAAGCATCCTCAGTGCACAATTGTCCTTCCTGCCCTCCACAAAAAGCAGACCTCTCAGCAGTGATGTGGTCGCACGTTCTGCTCTGCCCTCTGTACACATTGAGGCTTAAATGTCTGCAACCTGATGCACGCTCACATTCCAGAGTGTTGCTTTTCACTTTAACAACAGACCTCACACCTCAGGTTTGCTTCTTTGATTTGAGTCATTTTCATTTCACCAGCATTTTTGCTGGTTATTGGGAGTTGGTGTGATTTGAACACATCATCTTAGGAGGCAGAGTTTGGGGTGTGAATATCTTTAAAGAAGAAACACAATGAACAGTCAGGGAAGATTTTATATTCATACAAAATCTCAAAATCAAAGCTATTTTATTTTAAATAGAAAACTACATCAGTGTTGTGTAGGTGCAGGACATTTGTGCATGGAGTCACCTGGCACACTTTCCAAACACTAACACTCTCTTCTCAGACCTTCTGATTGGCCTGTTTGGAAGGATGCTGCCATTCAGATTCCTCTGTGGTTTCAAGGATCATAATAGCACCAAGGAGTGACAGGGTGGTTGTCTGGTGACCTATTGGGGGCACATGAGCACTGTGCTCATTTATCAGCCTGCTTCCTTTCCTGGAAATATGGGTGGAAAGTAAAGGGTGGTTTTGCTGTAGAGATCTGCCACACAGTTCCAGATCACAGAAATAATTCTACACAGGCTACTGAGGACCAGAATGAAGACAGAGCCCTTGCAGCCCGGTATTGGAATCTCATGGACGGGGCTTTTTTGATGCTGACCCTAATGCTGCTGAGCAAAATTCAGGTGACATGGTCTAGTTTGGGTTGACAGGGCTGTGCACCAGATTTCTTGTCACAGAAGTACAGATGTCAAACTCCTGATGCAATAAGCTTCCCAGAGTCCGATGTACAGAAGCTGAACAAGCTTATTTTCAAATTCTCACAGGTGCCAGAATCTGCTGCTCACAATGATTATCCCAAACCCCAAAGACAGGAGGCTACAGAGAAGTCAGCCAGTCTCCAGATCCACTCCTTTGCCCCAGCAAATCTGAACATGAGATAGAACAAGTGTAATATCAAGCTGGGGACATAACAAAAGTGTGGGAATACTTATAGATCATGGTGTACACAGCACTTAATCCTCTCAGTGGTCCCTGCTCTTTCAATATTCTATTGAAGTGGTCTGTATACACTATTCAGGTCCTACACCATAGATAAATATGCATAAAAGGCCTTGATATATATGACTCTGGCAGGAGTCCCGACTGTAAGGGGGTTTGGACACTATTTGACTGTACACCTCACATGCTGCTCTGTTTCTATTTGATGACTAGGAACCTCAAGACTTGGAGCCAATGGTAGAATAAGCATTTGTAGTCTCATTGATGGTCACTCTTACTGCATCCTTTTTTGCAAAACACAACGATTTTAAATAACTTTAATGCATGTTCCAAAATGGGGGTATGTGCAAATTATTGTAGTGGATGATCGCATGACATTAACTAGAACAGTTTCATATCTGTTTAACCATTCAGAAGAAAGAAGCCAAAAGAAACCTAATGTTCACAGTCTGCTCATTTATGTAAAACACACACACACACACACACACACACACACACACACACACACACACATACACGACTTCTTTAACCATCTGAATATATATTGTAATCATGCACAAAAAATGATGGTGGGTTGAGCAGGTAATGGGGATGGTACCATCATCATCCCTTTCCTATTTTCTCCACAGTGTTCATTTCTAGAGAGAGTTATGTGTGATAGTTCACAATTAAAACAGTGTGAGCACAAAATTAAACTTTTGCTTGTAACTGGACAGATATAAATTGGTATTGGAGTGATGGTCACCTACTGTGTGTGAGGTGCCAAGTTCACAGCCCAGGGCCACAGAACAATATGTTAGTGAAAGATGAGGAATCATGGATATGGGCATTCTGTTTCTGCTCTTTATTCAGTGTTGCACTTTGATAAAATTGGCTTCATTTGGATGCAACACAGAATGTATGGAGAACCACCGTCATCTTTGACACAATACTTACACTTCACAATAATAGTATGAAACACTTAATTGGATCTTCCATCAATTCATATCTTTGACTGTAGCAATAAGGAAAATGATAAAATCATGCTGGATGTGCTGATAAGTCATTTACAGAAAGGAAGGGGTTGAAATTCCTCAGTAATTCTAGTATTTATTTACATAATGCCATTACCCTTGCACAGGCAGAATTTTAAGGGGCCTACAAAGGAGATTTCTTTGCAGTAGACACTATCTACCAGCTACCCAGTGTTCCAGAATCTTCTGTGTCTTGCGCTTCCTAAAAGGGGGAAGGCAGTAGTTGCGTTGCTTGGGAAATACATCAACAAGGTGGGTGTACAATAGATGGTGTCTTCGGTTCTCCCATGGGCCCTGTCTTGCTGAGGCAGGTCTGAGGCAGGGGGCAGCAGGGGTAGTGTGCTTTGAATCAGAAAAGAAATTGGGGTGGAGAATGATTTCAGGTCAGACAGATGAGCTTCTGTGGCAGACAAGGGGTCTGCCTTGGCTGAACCCATGCATTTTGTAATGAACCAACAGAAAGCCTTCATACATCATATTTTGTGTTTTTACCTTTTAGTGTCACTGACATGATCCGTTGGGAGGATTCAGTCATTACCTCCTCTTCTAAGTCACGGGAAATGTGTGTCAAGGAAGAGTGTCATCCAGAGAGTGGAAGGTTCTGAGTAAGAAGTTCTGTCAGTCACACGCTCCTGCCCAGCACCAAGCCATGCTGCAGGCTCTCCACATTTTGAATTCCTATCTCATGTTTTGCTTCATTTGAAAATACTTTTTTAACAGTCCAGGAGATTAATGGCCATTCACAGTCACTCACACACTTACTAGCCCCACTTTATAGAGCTAATTCTCATCATCAGTGTCAGTGAGTTACACACATATGTGGTCAATTCAGGCCCAGGAGCCTTAATATTCATACACAGGCTTTCCTGGCATCTATGATGTTCACCAGGATGTCCTCAAATGGAAGGGATGTTCAAAAGTAGCCCAATCTATACATCACAGGTCATCTTTGGCATTTTCAGTCCTAGGATAGTGACGGTGGTTAATGAAATCCACCTGGAATATATAAAAGCTTTACTTTTTATCTCTCTTATAGGAAGACCAAATGTTAGGGACTGCCAACCTTAAGAGAAACAAGTTACTGTAAAGATTCTTTTTTTTTTCACATCATTGACAAAAACTTTAAAGATTTATCGAAATGTTGCCCATTTTCCCCAAAAGCACTTATGGCAGTTTATGTCAGATGCCAAAGCTGTATTGTATGCACAATATGCTCAAAATCCTTAAGATATAAATCCACGTTTTTATGCTTGTAATACACAGTTTCCCCCTCAGACCCAAGTTTACAATGTGTAGACAATGCTTATTCTCTAATATGTAAATGATACACTAAATATAAAAAACTGAGAAAGCTGATTAATTCAAGTTAATACGATGGTGTGCCAAAAGGACAAAAGAACATCACGCCCGAAGACAAAACACCCCCAAGAAGACATAAAAACCAAATCCTGCACAATCGACATTCCATGTAAAAAAAGCCTGAACAAAGTGTCAATGTGCTACACAATTCCACTTCTGTGTGGGAATGTGTGGATTTGATGTACCACTGTCATTTTTACAGTCTTTGGCACTCTCGTTTCCACATATCCCCTTGCTTTGAGATGATGAACAACTGCTACCAAATCACCAATCACCGAAAGTCCACTGTAGCTTAGTCTGAGTAAAATCCAGCATAGAAGTATTCCATTGTTCTGGGTATGATGACACCGTGTCTCTCTTGCGAGGTTTCCTCCTCTGTGCAAACCACAGATGAAGGTGTAATTCTGGACTTGAACTGCATGGAAGAGACAGTGAGGTCTGCCTTATCACAATAGTACTAGTAGGACATCACAATCATATTGTGACATCACAATGGTTGGATTGTGATATCACTAGAGAATTCTGACATTACAATTGAATTGTGACATCACAACAGTACTATTGTGACATCACAGTTGTACTATGACATCACAATGGTACTATTCTGTAGTCACAATGGCATTATGACAGCATAGTTGTACTATTATGATATCATAAAGACATTGTGACATCACAATGCTACTATTGTGATGTCACAAGGAAATTATGACATCACAATGTTACTAGTAAGACATCACAATCTTATTGTGACATCAAAATGGTTCGATTTTGCATCAGTAAAAATTACAACATTACAATTGAATTGTGACATAACAATGGTAATATTGTGACATAACAATTGTACTATGACATCACAGTGATACTGTTCTCTAGTCACAATGGCATTATGGCATCACAATGGTACTATTAGGATATCACAAAGACATTGTGACATCACAAGAGAATTATGACATTACAATTGTTCAACAAGACAGCACAATGATATTGTGACATTACAAATTACTTTTAGGGTATGATACTCGTATTGTGATATCACAATGTTACTAGTATGACACCACAATCGCATTGTGACAGCACAATATATCTATTGGGCCACAACTAGGGAAGTAAGATGTTACTATTGAATTGTGACATCTCAATAGTACTATTAGGGCATCAAAATAGTATTGTGACATCACAATGGTGTGATTGTGACATTACTAGAGAATTATAATGTTACAATTGACTTGTGCCATCACAATTATACTGTTGTGACATGACAATTGTACTATGACATGAAAATGGTACTTTTCTCAAGTCACAATGGCATTATGACATCACTATTAGGATAGCACAAAGTTATTGTGACATCAAAATGCTTCTATAGTGACATTGCAAAGGTTTTATGACGTCATAATGGTACTAGTGGGACAACACAATCATATTGTGAAATTACAATTGTTCAATTGTGACGTCACTAGTCAATTATGACATTGCAATTGAATATTGACATCACAATGGTACTATTGTGACATCGCACGGGAATTATGAAAACACAATGGTACTATTGTGACATTACAATGGTACTATTCTTTTGTCACAGTTCCATTATGAGATCAGGATGGTACTATTAGGATATCAAAAAAGATATTATGACATCACAATGCTGTTATTGTGACATCACAAGGGAATTATGACATCACAATGGTTCTAGTAGGAAATCACAATTGTCTTGTGACATCTCAATGGTATCACTGTGACATTAGTAGAGAATTATGAGATTATAATTGAATTGTGACATTACAATTGTACTATTGTGACATCACAATTGTACTATGATATCACAATGATACTATTCTCTAGTAACAATGGCATTATGACATTACAATGGTACTA
The DNA here is from genome assembly GCF_030254825.1 of Meriones unguiculatus. Classification (NCBI taxonomy): domain Eukaryota; kingdom Metazoa; phylum Chordata; class Mammalia; order Rodentia; family Muridae; genus Meriones; species Meriones unguiculatus. Next base: position 149,713,060 of record NC_083369.1, read on the forward strand.
TTAGGATATCACAAAGACATTGTGACAGCACAATGCTACTTACTATTGTGACATCACAATGGTACTATGACATCACAATGGTACTGTAGTCTAGTCACAATGGCAATATAACATCACGATGGTACTATTAGGATATAACAAAGACATTGTGATATCACAATGCTACTACTGTGACATCACAATGGAAATAAGACATCGTAGTAATAAGACACCAAAATCATATTGTGACATCACAATGGATCAACTGTGACATCAGTAGAAAATTATGATATTACAATTGAATTGTGACATCACAATGGTTCAATCGTGACATCACTAGATAATGCTAGTATTGTGACATCACAATTGTACGTTGACATCACATTGGTACTGTACTCTAGTCATAATGGCAATATGACATCACGATGGTATAATACCGAGACATTGTGATATCACAATGCTACTATGTGACATCACAATCGTACTAGTAAGACATCACAATCATATTGTGACATCACAATGATACTATTGTGACATGACAATTGTACTATGACATCATAGTGGTACTATTCTCTAGTCACAATGGCAATATAACATCACAATGGTACTATTAGGATATCACAAAGATATTGTGACATCAAAAAAGCTACTATTGTGAAATTGATAGGGTATTATGTCATCACAATGGTATTAGTAGGATATCACAATCATAATGTGACATCACAATGGTATGATTGTGACACTGCTAGGGAATTATGACATTACAATTGACTTGTGAAATCACAATTGTACTATTTTGACATCACAATTGCTCTATGATATCACAATGGTACTATCCTGTACTCACAATGGCATTATGACATCACAATGGTACTATGAGGAAATCACAAAGACATTGTGACATCATAATGCTACTACTGTGGTATCACAAGGGTATTATGACATCCCAATGGTTCTATCCCAATTGTGGATAGGACACCAAAATCCTATTGTGACATCACAACGGTACTAGTAGAGTATCACAATCGTATTGTGACATCACAACGTTACAAGTAGGACACCACAGTTGATTTGTGACATCACTATATTTCTATTGGGCCACCACTCAGGAATTGTGACATTAGTATTGACTTGTTACATCTCAACGGTACTTGTAGGGCAACAAAATATTATTGTGATATATCAATGGTGTAATTGTATCATTATGGGGGAATTATGGCATTACAATTAAATTGTGACATCACAATGGTAGTATTGTGACATTCAATTGTACTATGACATCACAATGGTACTATCAGTGGCATTATGACATCACAATGTTACTATTAGGATATCACAAAGACAAGATGACATCATAATGCTACTATTGTGATATCGCAAGTATATTATGACATCACATGGTACTAGTAGAACATCACAATCAGATTGTGATATCACAATTGTTCGATTTTGACATCACTAGAGAATTATGACATTACAATTGAATTGTGACATCACAATGGTACTATCGTGACAAAACAATTGCACTATGACATCACAATGATATTCTTCTCTAGTCGCAATGGCATTAGTACATCACAATGGTACTATTAGGATATCACAAATACATTGTGACATCACAATGCTACTATTGTTCTATCACAAAGAAATTATGATATCATAACTACCAGCAGGACGATCATCACAACTCTACTAGTAGAGTATCACAATAGTATTGTGACATCACAATGTTACTCATAGGACACCACAATCATATTGTGACATCACAATATTTCTATTTGGCCACCACTAGGGAATTACGACAATAGTATTTAATTGTGACATCTCATAGGTACTGGTAGGGCATCAAAAACATTGTGACATCACAATGGAGTGCTTGTGACTTTAGTAGGAATAGTGACATTGCAATTGACTTCTGACATGACAATGGTAGTATTGTCACATCACAATTGTACTATGACAACACAATGGTAATATTCGCTAGTCACAATGGCATTATTGCATCAAAATGGTATAATTAGGATATCAGAAAGACATTGAGGCATCACAACGCTACTATTGTGACATCACAAGTTTATTATGACATCACAATGGTATTAGTGGGACATCACAATGGTATTAGTGGGACATCACAATCATATTGTGACATCACAGTTGTTTGATTGTGAAATGACTAGGGAATTATGACATTACAATTGAATTGTTACATCATAGCAGTAGCATTGTGACATCTGAATTGTACTATGACATCACAATATTACTATTCTCCAGTCACAATGGCATTATGATATCAAAATGTTTCTATTAAGATATCACAAATACATTGTGACATCACAAGGGTATTATGACATCACAATGGTACTAGAAGGACATCATAATTATAATGCTGTGACATCACAATGGTTCAATTGTGACATCACTAGAGAATTATGAGATTACAATTGACTTGTGCCATCATAGTGGTACTATTATGACATCACAATTGTACTATGACATCACAATGGTACTATTTCCTAGTCACAAAGGCATCGTGACATCACAATGGTACTATTAGTATATCACAAAGACATTGTGACATTGCAATGATAGTATTGTGACATTGTAAGGGAATTATGACATCACAATCGTATTTGTAGGACATCACAGTCCTACTCTGAAATCGGAATAGTGTGATTGTGACATTACAAGGGAATTATTACATTAGAATTGAATTGTGACATCACAATGGTACTATTGTGCCATCACAGTTGTACTCTGACATCATAATGGTACTATTCTCTAGTGACAATGGCATAATGACATCACAGTGGTACTACTATGCCACGGACAGACCCAGTTGGGTCCCACAACCGCGGGAGAATCAGGGATTTGGATATTCAGGAAGGCACGGGTTCGGTGATGACAGACAGACACAACACCAAGAAGGCTTGGAATCTGCTGCAATTTACTTAAGTCAAGCTTACACTTTTATAGTGATTATATAAAGAAGCACCTTGAAGTTAGCATACTTCCCGGATCATATAGACTTTTACCAACAATACAAAGTTTACATTTTAACTCGAAAGTGTAACCAGTGCCCACAAGAAATCTTGGCCTAAAAGCTTTTAATTAACGCAAACAAAGGACATAAAACCTCAAACTCGTGGTTATTTATGCAGTTTTATTGTTACTAACTAAGCCAGGGGCTGTTATGGTTCTCCAAGCCAAGTCCGCTAAAGATTTACGATCCTCCTTAGAGACAAGGCACCAAGGGGGTCTCCTCCCATTTGTCTTGCTAAAGATTTATTATCCTCCTTAGAGATAAGGCACCAAGGGGGACGAGCTCGAGCCAGTCTGTCCATAAAACGTAGTATAATATAAAACCTTCTGACCTCCTATGTTTACCCATCTTCTTCCTGCTTCATCATAAACACCTGTGTATGGTAATGGTTTTGCAGTAGGTTTGTGCTTTCCCATGCTATCTCTCCCTAAAGGAGGAGCCCGCTATTTTCCCCTAATCTTGTAATGCTTCCTGCCATGAATGACTGCAGTGAGAATACCCCGAGCATTTATCTTGACAGATCCTGATGAAATATTTTCCTTAGAAAGACCTAAAGCTCTTGCTCTTTCATTACCTATAATATCTGGATTTTCCACAAGCAATTCCTGATACTGAATCTGATTCATTAGTTCTCCTAAGATTTTATTTTTCATACACTCTATTCTTGCTAAAGCTTTTAATAATCTATCAGAAATGTGTTTCCTTGAATAGTTAATTGTGCTATTCCAAGAATCATAGAGAAACAACAAAAACCTCATTAATCCAACCCCGCAACCGAGGAAGCATAGGAATCTCGGAGTACGTCTTTTTGGCTTAGGTGGCCAGGGGCAACACTTTGCCAGAGCCCTCCAGGGAGCCTATTTCCAAGGGAAACGTATCTCCCATCTAGCAGCATGACCATTGTCATGCTACACAGACGACACTTTGAGTTTGTGTGGCACTACTAGGATATCACAAAGATATTATAACTTCAAAAGGCTGCTATTTTGTCATCGCAAGGAAAGACTGAAATCACAATGGTACCAGCAGGACGTCACATTCGTTTTGTGACATCACAATGGTTTCATTGTGACTTCTCTAGAGAATTATGACATTACAATTAAATGGTGACATCACAATGGTACAATTGTGACATCACAAATGAATTATGAAATTACAATGGTATTATTAGGTTATCACAATAACATTGTGACATCACAATGCTACTATTGTGACATCACACGGGAAGAATGACATTAAAATTGTGATACCAAGACAGCACAATGGTATTTTGATATTACGAATTTACTTTTAGGAAATCAAAATCATATTATGATATCATAATATTACTAGTAGGATACCATAATCGTACTGTGACATCACAGTGGTTCAATTGTGACATTACTAGAGAATTATGACATAACATTTCACTTGTGACATCACAATGGCATCAATGTCACATCACAATTGTACTTTGATATCACAATGGTACTATTCTCTAGTCACAATGGCATTATGACTACACAATGGTACTATTAGAACAACACAAAGACATTATGAAATCACAATGTTACTATTGTGACATCACAAGAAAATTGAGACATCACAATGGTACTAGTAAGAGATCACAATGGTATTGTGACATCACAACGGTACTACTGCAATGTCACAATTGTACTATGATGTCACAATGGTACTACTGTCCAGTCCAATGGCATTATGATATCATAACGGTTTTATTAGGATATCAAAGAAACATTGTGACTTCAAAAAGCTACTATTGTGATATCGTTAGTGTATTATGACATCACAATGGTACTAGTAGGATATCACAATCATATTTCGACATCACAATGCTGTGATTGTGACATACCTAGAGAATTATGACATTATAATTGAATTTGCACATCACAATGGTACTATTGTCCCATCACAATCGTACTATGACATCACAATGATACTATTCTCAAGTCACAATGGTATTGTGACATTACAATAGTACTATTAGGATATCACAACGATATTGTAAATTCACAATGCTACTAATGTGACATCGAAAGGGTATTATGACATCACAATGGAACAAATAGGATAACGTGGTCATATTGTGACATCACAAGGGTTTGATTGTGACTTCACAAAAAATTATGACATTACCATGGAATCAGGACATCAAAATGGTACTATTGTGACATTACAATTGTACTTTGACATCATAATGGTACTATTCTCAGGGCACAATGACATGACAATAGTACTATTAGGGTATCACAAAGATATAATGACAGAATGTTTCTATTGTGACATCACAAGGGTATTATGAGATCACAATGGTTCTAGTAGGATGTCAATATCATATTGTGACATCACAATGGTACGAATGTGACATCAATAGGTAATGCTACTATTGTGACTTCACAATTGTACGTTGACATCACATTGGTACTGTACTCTAGTCACAGTGGCAATATGACATCACAATGGTACTATTAGAATATTGCAGAGACATGGTAATATCACAATGCTACTATTGTGACATCACAATCTTACTAGTAAGTCATCACAATTGTATTGTGACATGACAATTGAACTATGATATCACAATGGTACTCTTCTCTAGTCACTATGGCATTCTTATATCACAATGGTAATATTATGAAATCACAGAGACATTGAGACATCACAATGCTACTATGATGACATCACAAGGGAATTATGACATCACAATTGTACTACCAAGATAGCACAATGGTATTGTGACATTATAATGTTACTTGTATGATAACACAATGATATTGTGACACCACAATATTACTTATAGGACACCACAATCGTATTGTGACATCACAATATTTCTCTTGGGACACCACTAGGGAATTATGATGTTACTATTGAATTGTGACATCTCGATGGTACTATTAGGCATAAAAATCATACTGTGATGTCACAATGGATCGACTGTGACATCAGTAGAAAATTATGACATTACAATTGAATTGTGACATCACAATGGTACTCAAAGGTACTATTGTGACATCACAATTGTACTATGACAACACAGTAGTACTATTCTCTAGGCCCAATTGCAATATAACATCACAGTGGTACTATTAGGATATCACAAAGATATTGTGAAGTAAAAAAGCTACTATTGTAAAATCAATAGTGTATTATGACATCACAATGGTACTAGTAGGATATCACAAAGACAATATGACATCACAATGCTACTATTGTGACATCACAAGGGTATTATAATATCTCAATGGTACTAGTAGAACATCACAATTGTATTGTGACATCACAATTGTTTGCTTGTGGCATCACTAGAGAATTATGATATTACAATTGAATTGTGACATCACAATGGTACTATTGTGAAAAACCATTGTACTATGACATCACAATTGTATTCTTCTCTAGTAACACTGGCATTATTACATCACAATGGTAATATTAGGATATCACAAATACAATGTGACATCACAATGCTACTATTGTTACCTCACAAGGAAATTATGACATCACAACTCTACAAGCAGGGCGTCAAAATCATACCGTGAAATCACAACTCTACTAGTGAAGTATCACAATGATATTGTGACATCAAAATGTTACTAGTAGGACACCGCAATTGTACTAGTAGGACACCACAAGGGTACTAGTAGGGAATTATGACATTACATTTGACTTGTGACATGACAATGGTAGTATTGTGACATCACAATTGTAATATAAAATCACAATGTTACAATTCTCTAGTCAAAATCAAATTCTGATATGAGAAATGTACTATTGGGAAATCACAAAGACATTGTGACATCACAATGCGAATATTATGATATATCAAGGTCATTATGACATCACAATGGTACTATTAGGATATCACAAAGACATTGTGACACCACAATGCTAATATTGTGAAATCACAAGAGGATTATTACATCATAATGGTACTAGTAGGACATCACAAACGTATTGTAACATCACAATGGTTCGCTTCTTACATCACTCTAGAACTATGACATTTAATTGAATTGTGACATCACAATGGTAGTCTTATGACATCACAATGGTACTATTCTCTAGTCACAATGGCATTCTAATATGACAAAGGTACCATTGGGATATCACAAAGATATTGTGACATCACCATGCTGCTGTTATGACATAGCAAGTCTATTACGACATCTCAATGGCACTAGTAGGATGTCACAATCGGATTGTGACATATCAATGGTTCGATTGTGACATGACCAGAGAATTATGACATTACAATTGAATTGTGACATCACAATGTTACTATTGTGACATCAGAAGTGAATTATGACATCACAACTGTACTAATAGGACAGCACAATAATATTGTGAGAATCAAAACGTTATCAGTAGGACATCACAACCATGTTGTGACATCACAATGGTACTAGTAGGACATCACAATCATGTTGTGACATTACAATCATTCGATTGTGACTTCACTAGAGAATTATGACATTACAATTTAATTGTTACATCACAATGGTACTATCGTGACATCAAAACTTTAGTATGACATCACAATGGAACTCTTCTCTAGTTTCAATGGCATTATGATATCACAATGGTCTTATTAGGATATCACAAGGATATTGTGACCTCACAATTCTACTATTGTGACATCGCTAGGGTATCATGACATAACAATAGTACTAGTGCGACATCACGTTCATATTGTGACATGATAACTGTGTGATTGTGACATCCCTAGAGAATTATGACGTTACAATCCTATTGTGACATTCCAATGGTACTATTGTGACATCCAAATTGTACTGTGACATAACAATTGTACTATTCATTCGTCACAATGGTATTATGACATCACAATGGTACTATAAGTATAAAACAAAGACATTGTGACATCGTAATGTTACTATTGTGATATAGTAAGTTTATTATGACATAACAATGGTACTAGTAGGACACCACGATCGTATTGTGACATCACAATGGTTCGATTGTGACAATTGAGAATTATGACATTATAATTGACTGGTGACATCACAGTGATATTATTATGACATAACAATTGTACTATAATATCACAATGGTTATATTCTCTAGTCATAATGGCATGATGACATCACAATGGTACTATTGGGATATCAGAAACACATTGTGAGAACACAATGCTACTATTGAGATATCGCAAGGATATTATGACATCATAATGGTTCTAGTAGGACATCACAATCTCATTGTGATATCACACTGGTTTCATTGTGACATCCCTGGAGAATTAGCACATTACAATTGAGTGGTTACATCACAATAGTCCTTTTGTGACATCACAATTGTATAATGATATCACAATGTACAATGGTCTAATCATAATGCCATTATGATGTCACAATGATACTATTAGGATGTTACAACGATATTGTGACATCACAATGCTAATATTGTGAAATCACAAGGGAATTATAACACCACAATTATTCCACCAGTATGTCACAATCTTATTGTGACATCCCAATGGTACTAATGTGACATCAATAGAGAATTAGGATATTACAATTGAATTATGACATCACAATGGTAGTATTGTGATATAACAAATGAACAATGACATCACAATGGTACTATTCTGTAGTCACAAAGTCATTATAACATCACAGTGGTACTACTAAGATATCACAAAGACATTGTGACATGGCAATAGGTTTATTACATCTTAATGGAACTAGTAGGACATCACAAACGTATTGTGAAATTATGACATGCCAATGGTTCTAGGAGGACATCACAATCTCACTGTGACATCACACTGGTTTCATTGTGACATCCCTGGAGAAGTATGACATTACAATTGAACTGTGACATTACCACGCTACTACTGTGACATCAGAAGTGAATTATGACATCACAATAATATTGTGACATCACAACATTACCAGTAAGACATCACAATCATATTGTGACATCACAATGGTTCTAGAAGGACATCACAATCTCATTGTGACATCACACTGGTTTCATGGTGACATCCCTGGAAAATTATGACATTACAATTGAATGGTTACATCACAATAGTACTATTGTGACATCACAATTGTATTTTGATATCAAAATGTACAATTGTGTAGTCATAATAGCATTATGACATCACAATATAGACAAAGGTATTGGGACATCACAATGCTACTATTGGGACATCACAAGGGTATTATGACATAATGGTGGTACAAGTAGGACATCACGATCTTTTGTGAAAGCACAATTTTGTGTTTGTGACAATACTAGAGAATTCTGACATTACCATTGACTTGAGATATCACAATGGTACTATTATGACATCACAGTGCTGCTATTGTGATATCGGTAGGGTGTTATGACATAACAATGGTGCTAGTATGACAGCATCGTGACCTCAAAATGGTTCGATTTTGACATCAATAGAGAATAATGACATTACATTTTAATTGTGACATCACAACGGTAGTAGTGTGATATTCCAAATGTACTATGACATCACAATGGTACTATGATGTAATCACAATGGCATTATGACTTCACAATGGTACAATTCGGACATCACAAATACATTGTGACGTCACAAAGCTACTATGGTGACATCACAAGGGTATTATGACATCACAATGGTACTAAGAATTATAACATCATAACAGAATAACATCATCACAATGGAATTATGACTTCATTATGACATCTTAAAGGAAGTATGACATTACAATGGAATTTTGACATCACATTATTATTATGTATTACTTATGGAATTATGCCACTATAATGGTAGTATGATATCATAACGGAATTACAACATCGTAATGGTATTATGACATCCGAAAGGAATTTTGACATCATAATGGAAAGTCTTCATAATAAAATTATGAAGTTATCATTTCATTAAAATGACATTATGACATCTTTATTCTCTCATGATAACCTTATAGATTCTATGATTTCACAAGGCTATTATGACTTCACATATGCACTATTTTTTTAAGTATGACAGCATCATGGGATTATGACAGCATAATGGGATTATGACATCATAATGGAATAATGACATCTCAATGGAATTTTGGCATCAGAAAGGAATTATGACATCATTATGGAATTATGACATCATTTTGAATTATGAAATTACAATGGTATTATGATTTCATAAAAGGATTATGACTTCACTATGGAATTATGTTATGATGATATCAGAATGGAATTATGACATCATAATAGAATATGAAATCATAAAGGGACTATGTCATCACCATGGAATTATGGCATCACTATCATATTATGATATCATAATGGTATTATGACATCATGATGGAATTAAGAAATGACTTTCTCCTGACTTGCTAAATACGCAGGGACTGGACGCTGCACATGTATATTTTACCTAGGAGTTTTCATAATTTCATAATTATTATTGTATTGACAGTGAAGGAGCCTTTTATTGGAGAAATACCAGGAGAGGACAGGAGCGCCACAAGGAGAGCAACATAACCAAAAAATCTGGGTAAAAAGTCATTTCTGAGACTGATACTCCAACTAAGGACCAGGCATGGAGATAACCTAGTAGCCCTGCACAGATTTAGCCCATAGCAACTCAGTCTCCAAGTGGGTTCCCTAATAATGGGAACAGGAAATGTCTCTGACATGAAATCAGTGGCTGGCTCTGGAGTCTCCTTACCAGGCCGCAGAGGAAGACATTACAGCCACTCCTGATGAAACCTGATAGGCTACAGTCAGATGGAAGGGGAGGAGGACCTCTTCTATCAGTGGACATGGGGAGGGAGAGAGAGTGGGATTGGTAGGGGATGAGGGAGGAGGCTACAGCTGGGATACAAATGAATAAACTGTAATTAATAATAAAAAAATTCAGACTCTGAACACAATGAGTATGGCCAGTGACTGTTAATTTTTTTAAGATATTTTAAAAAGATTTTTTTCATGTGTGAGTGAATGAATGTCTGCATGTATGTATCCCACCTCTGTGACTGCTGCCTAAAGGCCAGAAGAACATGTTTGATCCCTTGGAACTGCAGTTATTATAGGCTATTGTGAGGTTGTCTTGTGGGTGCTGGGAATCGAACCCAAATCCTCTGCAAGAACTACTGAATCATTTCTCCGTTTCATAAACTAGAGAAATTTAACGCTATAATTTTCAGTTATTCTGGATTGGAAGCACATGAGAAAATGATCTTTATTTTATCGGATCTAAATCTGCATTTAATTTGTAACATTCTTATACATTCTTTTACAAAACAGACCACTTTTTAAACTGGGAATATTTGTATGACGGCATACTATTAAATAAACTACATTAATAAGAAAATCTCATCAAGAAAGTATAATTCTGTTATTTGATATATTCTTTTGTTTTAATTTTTCATCAATTACACTTTATTCATTCTGCATCCCCCCATAAGCACCTCCCGCCTCCCCTCCTGATCCCACGCACCCTCCTCCCTCTGCATGCATGCCGCTCCCCAAGTCCACTCATAGGGAAGGTTCTCCTCTCCTTTCTGAACTTAGTCTATCAGTTCACATCAAAAGTGGCTGCATTGTCCTCTACTATGGCCTGGTAAGGCTGCTCCCTGCAGGGGGAGGTGATCAAAGAGCAGTCCAATCAGATTGTGTCAGAGACAGTCCCTCTTCACATTACTATGTAACCCAATTGGACTCTGAACTACCCTGGGCTACATCTGTGCAGGGGTTCTGGGTTATCTCTATGAATAGACCTGGGTTGGAGTATGAGTCTCTGGGAAGTTCCCTGTGTTCAAATTTTCTTGTTCTGTTGCTCTCCTTGTGGAGACCCTGTCCTCTCCAGCTCTTACTATTTCCCAGTTCTTACCTAAGATTCCATTCACTCTGCCCAACAGTTGCCCATCAGGCTCGGCATCTGCTTTGATAGTCTGAAGGGCAGAGGCTTTCAGAGGCCCTCTGTGGTAGGTTCCTAGGTTGTTTCCTGTTTTCTTCTTCTTCTGATGTCCATCCTCTTTGCCTATCTGGATGGGGATTGGACATTTTAGTTAGGGTCCTCTCTCTTGCTTAGTTTCTTTAGATGCACAGGTTATAGTGTTTGTCCTATGTTGTATGTCTATATGAGTGAGTATATACCATGTGGGTCTTTCTGCTTCTGGGACAACTCACTCAGGATGATCCTTTCCAGATCCCACCATTTACCTGCAAATTTCATGATTTCCTTATTTTACATTGCTGAGTAATATTCCATTGTGTAGATGTACCACAATTTCTGCATCCATTCTTCAGTTGAGGGGCATCTGGGTTGTTTCCAGCTTCTGGCTATTACAAATAAAGCTGCATGCCTTAAAGATGGAGCTGGTTTCCGCCTTCCACCTTCCCGATGGTGAGTGCTCTCTGTCACGAACAATTCCACCTTTGGCTAAGGATGAGGATCTGGCTTGCTTCCATGTATGTGGACCTATCTGCATTGCCCACGTGGCATGCCTGGGTTGGCTACCCAGAGGCTATTTAAGCTGTGGGTTGGCTTTCCCCAGGGTCCGAGGATTGTTCAAGGTTCCTGAATAAACTGCATTGAAAAAAAAAAAAAAAAAAGCAAATACAGCTGCTACAAATGCTACAAACATGGTTGAGCAAATGTCCTTTTTGTGTACTTGAGCCTCTTTTGGATATATGCCCAGGAGTGGTATGGCTGGATCTTGAGGAAGCACTATTCCTAGTTGTCTGAGAAAAAGCCAGATGGATTTCCCGAGTGGTTGTACAAGTTTACATTCCCACCAGCAGTGGAGAAGGGTTCCCCTTTCTCCACAACCTCTCCAGCATGTGTTGCACTTGAGCTTTTGATCTTGGCCATTCTCATGGGTGCAAGGTGAAATCTCAGGGTTGTTTTGATTTTCATTTCCCTAATGGCTAGTGAGGTTGAGCATTTCTTTAAGTGCTTCTCTGCCATTCAGTATTCCTCTACAGAGAATTCTCTGTTTAGCTCTGTTCCCCATTTTTTAAGTGGATTACTTGGTTTGCTGCTTTTCAGGTTCTTTAGTTCTTTATATATGCTGGATATTAGCCCTCTGTCAGATAAAGGGTTGGTGAAGATTCTTTCCCAATCTGTAGGCGGTCACTTTGTTTTGATGACGGTGTCTTTTGCTTTGCAGAAGCTTTTCAGTTTCATGAGGTCCCATTTATTGATTGTTTCTCTTAGAGCCTGTGCTGTTGTTGTTCTGTTCAGGAACTTTTCTCCAGTACCAACGAGTTCTAGGGTATTTCCCACTTTTTTTTCAAGCCAATTTAATGTGTCTGGTTTTATGTTGAGGTCTTTGATCCACTTGGACATCAGTTTTGCACAGGGTGATAAGTATGGATCTATTTTCATTTTTCTACATGTAGACATCCAGTTGGACCAGCACCATTTGTTGAAGATGCTATCTTTTTTCCATTGAATGGTTTTGGCGTCTTTGTCAAAGATCAGGTTTCCGTAAGTATGTGGGTTTATTTCTGGGTCCTCTGTTCAGTTCCATTGATCCACCATTCTGTTTCTATGCCAGTACCATGCAGTTTTTAAAACTGTTGCTCTATAGTACAACCTAAGATCAGGGATGGAGATACCTCCAGAAGATCTTTTATTGTAGAGGATTGTTTTAGCAATTCTGGGTTTCTTGTTATTCCATATGAAGTTGAGAATTTTTCTTTCCAGGTCTGTAAAGAATTGTGTTGGTAATTTGATGGGCATTGCATTGAATCTGTAGATTGCTTTTGGTAAGATGGCCATTTTTACTATGTTAATCTTGCCAAGCCATGAGCACGGTAGATCTTTCTATCTTCTCATATCTTCTAATTCTTTCTTCAGAGACTTGAAATTTTTTCATACAAGTCTTTGACTTCCTTGGTTAGTGTTACTCCGAAGTACCTTATGTCATTTGTGGCTATTGTGAAGGGTGTTGTTTCCCTAATTTCTTTCTCAGCCCTTTTGTCTTTTGTATACAGGAGGGCTACTGATTTTTTGAGTTGATTTTGTATCCGGCCACTTTGCTGAAGGTGTTTATCAGCTGTAGGAGTTCCCTGGTAGAGTTTTTGGGGTCACTCATGTATACTATCATATCATCAGCAAATAGTGATAATTTGACTTCTTCCTTTCCAATTTGTATCCCCTTGATCTCCTTCAACTGTCTTATTGCTCTAGCAAGGACTTCCAGCACTATGTTGAAGAGATATGGAGAGAGTGGGCAGCCTTGTCTTGTCCCTGATTTTAGTGGGATTGCTTTAAGTTTCCCTCCGTTCAGTTTGATGTTGGCTATAGGCTCGCTGTATATCGCCTTTACTATGTTTAGATTTGTGCCTTGTATCCCTGATCTCTCCAATACTTTAAACATGAATGGATGTTGGATTTTGTCAAATGCTTTTTCAGCATCTAGGGAGATGATCATGTGGTTTTTTTCTTTCAGTTTGTTAATATGGTGGATCACATTGATGGATTTCCGTATATTGAACCACCCCTGCATACCTGGGATGAAGCCTACTTGGTCATAGTGGATAATATCTTTAATGTGTTCTTGGATTCGGTTTGCAAGTATTTTATTAAGTATTTTTGCATCAATGTTCATAAGGGAGATTGGCCTGAAATTCTCTTTCTTTGTTGAGTCTTTGTGAGGTTTAGGTACCAAGGTGACTATGGCTTCATAGAATGAGTTTGGTCATGTTGCTTCTGTTTCGATTTTGTGGAATAGTTTGAAGAGAATTGGTGTTAGCTCTTCTTTGAAGGTCTGGTAGAATTCTGCGCTGAAGCCATCTGGTCCTGGGCTTTTTTTGGATGGGAGACTTTTGATGACTGCTTCTATTTCTTTGGGGGATATAGGACTATTTAGTTGATTTACCTGGTCCTGATTCAGCTTTGGTAAGTGGAATCGATCAAGAAAATTGTCCATTTCATTTAGATTTTCAAATTTTGTGGCATATAGACTTTTGAAGTAAGTCCTAATGATTATTTGGATTTCCTCAGTGTCTGTAGTTATATCCGCATTTCCATTTCTGATTTTGTTTATTTGGGTGGTGTCTCTCTGCCTTTTAGTTAGCTTGGCTAAGGGTTTGTCAATCTTGTTGATTTTCTCAAAAAACCAGCTCTTGGTTTCATTGATTCTTTGAATTGTTTTATTTGTTTCCAATTGATTGATTTCAGCCCTGAGTTTGATTATTCCCAGCTGTCTACTCCTTCTTGGTGTGTCTGCTTCTTCTTTTCCTAGGGTTTTTAAGTGAGCCATTAAGGTGCTTGAATGAGCTGTCTCAAATTTCTTCTTGAAGGCACTTAGTGCTATGAACTTTCCTCTTAGCACTGCTTTCCTTGTGTCCCACAAGTTTGGGTATGTTGTGTCTTCATTTTCATTGATTTCTAGAAAGACTTTAATTTCTTTCTTTATATCTTCCCTGACCCAGCTGTCATTTAGTAACAAGTTGTTCAGTTTCCATGTGTGTGTAGGCTTTTTGCTATTTCTGTTATTGTTGAGGTCCAGCTTTATTCCATGGTGATCAGACAAGATACAAGGGATTATTTCATTCTTCTTGTATCTGTTGAGGCTTGCTTTGTGACCCACTATATGGTCTATTTTGGAGAAGGTTCCATGAGGTGCTGAGAGGAAGGTAAATTCTTTTGTGTTTGGGTGTAAAGTTCTGTAAATGTCTCTTAGGTCCATTTGATTCATGACCTCTGTCGGAGACATTGTTTCTTTGTTTAATTTCTGTTTTGTTGACCTGTCCTTTGTTGAGAGTGGGGTGTTGAAGTCTCCCACTATTAATGTGTGGGGATCTATATGTGCTTTAAATTTTATCAATGTTTCTTTAACAAATGTGGGTGCTCTTGTATTTGGGGCATAGATGTTCAGGATTGTGATGTCTTCCTGGTGGAATTTTCCCTTGATGAGTATGAAGTGTCCTTCCCCAACTCTTTTTATTAATTTTGGTTGAAAGTCTATTTTATCAGATATTAGAATGGTTACTCCTGCTTGCTTCTTGGGTCTGTTTGCTTGGAAAGTCGTCTTCCAACCCTTTACCCTCAGGTAATGTCTATCTTTGTGTCTTAGGTGTGTTTCTTGTATGTGTTTTTGCCTCTCTCCTAAATGATTTTTTCAATTTGTGTTCATTACAGTTCTTGGTATTATAAAGTTCTATGGTTTGCCTAAGACACAATGCCATATACACACAACTACAGTACCACAAGCACACAAGATATTTTTACTGTCTGAAAATACCCTCTATACTTAATCTATTTGATCCCATTCCTTGGACAACCACACTTTTTCACTGCCTCTACTCTTTTACCCTTTCTACTTAGTCCTTTTAGACGGGCTGCCTTCACTTAGGAATACGGAGTTCAAATTCGACATATCTGCATGACCTGATGGCTCACTTCATTAGTCATTGATCATATCCCATTACATCAAACTTTGTGGGTCTTTTGATCCCATCTGTCACCAATTACTGAAAGGAAGAATGAGGGAGGAAAGTTGAGGGAAGAGGTATGAGTAAGGAGGGAAGAGAGAGGATGAAGGAGAGAGGAGGAAGGAGGGAGTTGGGTTGAAGGAGGAGAGATGAGGGAGGGGATGATGGATGAGGGGGTATGGGTGAGGGATCAGGAAGGAAGGATGAGGGAAGAAGGATGTGGAAGGAGGTATGACGGAAGAGAGATAAGGTAGGAAGGAGGATGGATGACGTCTGAAGGATGAGGGAGGAGAAATGAGGGAGGAGGAAGAAGTGATGAGGGAAGAAGGATGAAAGAGAAAGGAGGAGGGAGGAGGGATAAGGGAGGAGGGATGTGGGAGGAAAGATTTGGGAGGAGGAATAAGGGTGGAGGAATGATGGAGTAATGATTATAAAGGATGGTTAAGGTAGAAGGGAATAAGGTGGAAAAATGATGGCTGTGTGAGAAGAGATGAGGGAGGAGCGATTTGGGTGGAGGGATAAGGCTGGAATAATGAGGGAGGAGGGTTGAGGGAGAAGGGAGAAGGGAGATGAGATGAGGGAGAAAGGATGTGGGAGGTGAGATGAAGGAGGAGGGATGAGGTCAGATGGTGAGGGAGGAGAGAAGGTGGAGGGATGCTGGAGAAGGGAAGAGGGAGGAGGGAGAAAGGTGGAGGAAGGAGGGAGAAGGGAGGAGGGAAGTGGGAGGATGGAAGATGAAGGAAGAAAGAGGGAAAGGGAGAAGGGAAGAGAAAGTAGGGAGGAAGGAGGAGAGATTAGAGAGTAGGGATGATGGATGAGGAAGTATGGATGAGATGAGGAAGGAGGGATGAGGGAGAAGGGAGGAGGCAGGAGGTATGAGAGAAGATAAAAGAGTAGGGATGAGATAGGAAGAATGAGGTAGAAATGATGATGAAGGAGGAAGGAGGAAAGAGGGAAAAGGCAGGAAGGATTAGGCAAGAGGATGGTACAATTATCTAGTCAAAATGGCTTTATGACATCACAATGGTACTATTAGGATATCAGAAAGACAATGTGTCATCACAATGCTACTAATGTGACAACACAATAGTATTGTGACATTACAATGTTACTAATAAGACACCACAATATTTCTATTGGGCCACCATTAGGGTATTATGATGTTCCTATTGAATTGTGACATCTCAACAGTACTAGTAGGGCTTTCAAATTGTATTGTGACTTCACAATGGTGCGATTGTGACATCATTAGAGAATTATGACATTACAATTGAGTTGTGACATCATAATGATACTATTGTGACAGCAAAATTGTACTATGACATCACAAGGGTAATTTTCTCTGGTCACAATGTCATTATGACCTCACAATGGTATTATTAGGATATCAAAAAGACATTGTGACATCACAATGCTACTACTGTGATGTCACAAGGGAATTGTGATATCACAATGGTACTAATAGGACATCACAATCATATTGTGACATCACAAAGGTTGGATTGTGATATCACTAGAGAATTCTGACATTACAGTTGAATTGTGACACCACAATGGTACTATTGTGAGATCACAGTTGAACTATGATATCACAATAGTACTATTCTCTAGTCACAATGGCATTATGACATCACACTGGTAGTATTATGATATCATAAAGGCATTGTGACATCACAATGCTACTATTGTGCTATCACAAGGGAATTATGACATCACAATGGTACTAATCACAGTGGTTCAATTTTGCATCACTAAAGAATTATGACATTACAATTGAATTATGACATTACAATGGTAATATTGTGATATCACAATTGTACTATGACATCACACTGATACTGTTCTCTAGTCACAATGGCATTATGATATCACAATGGTACTATTAGGATTTCACAAAGACATTGTGACATCACTAGGGAATTATGACATTACAATTACAACTACCAAGACAGCACAATGATATTGTGACATTACAACATTACATTTAGGATATGATAATCATATTGTGACATCACAATGTTACTATTAGGACACCACAATCATATTGTGACAGCACAATATTTCTATTGGGCCACAACTAGTGAATTAAGACATTACTATTGAATTGTGACATCTCAACAGTACTAATCGGGCATCAAAATAGTATTGTGACATCACAATGGTGTGATTGTGATATTGTGACATCACAATGGTGTGATTGTGACATTACTAGAGAATTATGATTTACAATTGACTTGTGCCATCACAATTATACTGTTGTGACATGACAATTGTACTATGACATCACAATGGTACTTTTCTCAAATCATAATGGCATTATGACTTCACTATAAGGATATCACAAAGTCATTGTGATATCAAAATGCTACTATTGTGACATCACAAGTGTTTTGTGACATCATAATCGTACTAGTGGGATATCACAATCATACTGTGAAATTACAATTGTTCAACTGTTTCATCACTAGTCAATTATGACATTACAATTGAATATTGACATCACAATGGTACTATTGTGACATCACAAGGGAATTATGAAAACACAATGGTAGTATTGTGACATCACAATGGTACTATTCTATTGTCACAATTCCATTATGAGATCAGAATGGTACTATTAGGATATCAAAAGGATATTGTGACATCCTACTATTATGACATCACAAGGATTTATGACATCACAATGGTTCTAGTAGGAAATCACAATTGTATTGTGACATCACAATGGTATCACTGTGATATTAGTAGAGAATTATGAGATTACAATTGAATTGTGACATTACAATGGGACTATTGAGAAATCACCATTGTACTATGACATCACAATGATGCTATTCTCTAGTAACAATGGCATTATGACATTACAATGGTAATATTAGGATATCACAAAGACATTGTGACATCACAATGCTACTATTGCAACGGTATTATGACTCCACAATGATACATGTAGGATAACACAATCGTATTGTGACATCACAATGGTTCGATTGTGAACAAGAGAATTATGACAATACAGTTGAATTGTGACATCACAATGGTACTATTGTGATGTCACAATTGTACTATAACATCACAATTGTACTAGTCTCTAGTCACAATTGCATTCTGATATCACAATGATATTATTAGGATATCACAGAGACACTGCGACCTTACAATGCTACTATTGTGACATCACAAGGGAATTATGAAATCACAATGGTAGTAGTAGTATGTGACATCACTAGAGAATTATGATATGACAATTTGAGTTGTGACATCACAATGGTACTATGACATCACAATGGTACTGTACTCTAGTCAAAATGGCAATATAACATCACGATGGTACTATTAGGATATAACAAAGACATTGTGATATCACAATGCTACTAATGTGACATCACAAGGGAATGTCATTATGACATCACAAAATGCGTACACCATTACCAAAGTTTTCCTACTGAATATTTTGGTTAAGGTCAAGGACATACTTTAATAGTCGCATAAGTGATTCTGATGTACAGACATATCACAGCACATCAATTCTTAGACTAAGCAAAAACCAAAGTTGGTTCTATAGTCAACAAGAGTTTGTACTCTGAAGCTTTCATACCACATACATAACTTCTTGGAAGCTCTCAATCAAGAACGTAGAAGCAATCCACGTTCCAGGTAATACCTCAGACCCTGAACCCCAAGCACTTTAAAATACACACAAGCCACGTACTGGCTTTGGGTAAGCAAGTTTTAGAAGATCCAGCTTCTCCACAGAATTCAGAAAACATGAGCCACTCCATTGCTTAACTCTCAACTCTCAGTTTTAATAATGACCCTGCCAGAAAGACTGTTACAACCATGAGCTCAAGCTTTAATTAAACTAGTACTTAAAATCACCAATCTTTTGTACGATAACAGTTAGGGCCTACTTTTCCAAAAGCAACATTTTTTAGATTAAAACTTTCTAATTATATCATATACATTTATGAATCATTTCAAATATAATTATCCAGGAAGAAAAAATGGTTAGGGCAACCAAAATTTACACTTACCTGTCTCTTCCTTTCCTGACAATATTTACTTCAAAATAATAAATCCCACAGGCTGCTGGTATCTGATGCCTGGCTTGAACAGATGCTTCAACATTGGGAGTTTTACAACCATCTACATGTGAAACGAGAAAAACAAAGGACAGATGTGATTTTCAAGTGAAAATTCTTAAACAGTTCAAGACAATAAGGCCCTTAGATGAAATTTAATTTCTGTCCTCATCATTTCAATTAACTGAGGAAGTGACAAAACATTTAATATTGCAATGAATTGAATGTGCAAAATAACTTCAGCTAGCCAAAAAACTCTTCGCACTATCTCTTGGTTGTATTAAGAGTTCAGAATCTAGCCAGGCGTTGGTGGCACAAACATTTAATCCCAGCACTGGGGAGGCAGAGGCAGGAAGATCTCTGTGAGTTGGAGGCTAACCTGGTCTACAGAGTAAGTTCCAGGAAAGCCAGGGCTACACAGAAAACTCTTGTCTAAAAAAAGTTTTCAAGAAAAAATGGTCAGAAGCTAAGCAAGGAGGTCCCTGGATAAGATGATCAACCCTTTCTCAGAAAAGCCAACAGGATAGAAATCAAAAAGGGAGAAAACAGGGAACAGGATAAGAGCCTACCACAGACGACCTCTGACTTTACCCTGCAGGGCATCGAGGTAGATGCTGAGACTCATAGCCAAACTTTGGGCAGAATGCAGGGAATCTAATGAAGGAAGGGGAGAGAGAAAGACCTGGAGAGGACAGGAGCTCCACAAGGAAAGCAACATAACCAAAAAATATGGGCAAAGAAGTAATTTCTGCGACTTATACTCCAACTAAGGACCAGGCATGGAGATAACCTAGTACCTCTGGCAAAGATTTAGCCAATGGCAACTCAGTCTCCAAGTGGATTCCCTAATAATGGGAATAGGAAATGTCTCTGACATGAACTCAGTGGCTAGCTCTGGAGTCTCCTTACCAGGCCACAGAGGAAGACACTGCAGCAACTCCTGATGAAACCTGATAGACTACAGTTAAATGGAAGGAGAGGAGGACCTCTTCTATCAGTGGAAATGGGGAGCGATATGACAGGAGATGAGGGAGAGAGAGTGGGATTGGTAGGGGATGAAGGAGGAGGCTACAGCTGGGATACAAATGAATAAACTGTAATTAATAATAAAAAAAGATCAGACTCTGAACACAATGAGTATGGGCCGTGGCTGTTAATTTTTTTAAGATATTTTAAAAAGATTTTTTTCATGTGTGAGTGAATGAATGTCTGCATATATGTATCCCACCTCTGTGACTGCTGCCTAAAGGGCCAGAAGAACATGTTTGATCCCTTGGAACTTCAGTTATTATAGGCTATTGCGAGGTTGTCTTGTGGGTGCTGGGAATGGAACCCACATCCTCTGCAAGAACTATTGAATCATCTCTCCGTTTCATAAACTAGAGAAATTTAAGGCTATAATTTTCAGTTATTCTGCTTTGGAAGCACATGAGAAAATGATCTTAATATTATCGTATCTAAATCTGCATTTAATTTGTAACATTCTTATACATTCTTTTGCAAAACAGACCACTTTTTAAACTGGGGATATTTGTATGATGGCATACTATTAAATAAACTACATTAATAGGCAAATCTCATAAATAAATTATAATACTGTTATTTGATATATTCTTATCTTTTGTGAATAAAGACTAATCTACAATTATTTTGGTTTAGTTGTTTTTTTGTTGTTTTTTTTTTTAAGAGAGGGTTTCTCTTTGGAGCCTTGACTGTCCTGGATTCACTTTGTAGACAAGGCTGGCCTCGAACTCAGAGATCTACTTGCTTCTGTCACCTCCACTGCTGGGATTACAGGCATGTGCTACTATGCCTGGCTTGATCCACAAATCTTGAGTCAATAACAGTCTATTGAGAAGTACAGGTCCGACCGACTTCCAAGATGGCGGCTAATGACCAGCTTAGCTGAAGGGGAGAGGGCACGCAATGCAGAAATTGGTGAGTGAAGGGGCTGATCAACCCAGAACAGAGTTATCTAGACTTCCAAGAAGAAAGAGACTAACCTTGATTTGAGTCCTTCTAGAATCAGGTCACGACAGACTCCTCCGGGAGGAGACACCCCGAGAGGTGATCCCTGGGCACTTCCCCACACCCAAAACCCTACTCCCTCTTCAGAGGAGGCAGGAGGCATCCAGCAGAATCAGCCACGGACCACACTGTCTGTACCCCAGGCCCAACGAGAGCTACAGCTCCCACCAAAAATAAATAAATAAATAAATAAATAAATAAATAACCCGAGATTGGGGCTGAGAAATCCCAATCCTTTCGGGCACTCCCCGAACACCACCATAACCCTGTCATGGCGGAGCGGAGGGATAGAGAGGTGCACATCGGATTCGCAGTGCCCTGACCCCAGTGCTGCTGGCTGCTCCTAGCAAACAAACTTAAGCTCGGGATCAGGGACTGTGGTCATTCCACATGTCCTGAGATTCTCCCGGGTCCAACACAATAAGAACCAGAATACCACCATAACCCTGCCTCGGCGGAGCTGAGGTTTAGAGAGGCGCACAGTGGCTTCACAGCGCCGGGACACCAGTGCTGCCGGCTGCTCCTAGCGAACAAACTTCAGCTCGGGATCTGGGACTGTGGTCATTCCACATGTCCTGAGACTCTCCTGGGTCCAGTGCAATAAGGTCTAGCACCAAATCCTAGCACTGGTGGCCCCCCCGAACCCTGGCAGAGAAACCCTGGCTCAGGATCGGACTGAGAAGTCTCAACCCCTTTTGGCACTCCCCTGAGAGCTCCGACATAAGCTTGCCTAGCGTAGGAGAAGGTCAGAGGGGAAGGACAGAGAGGCAACCTGCCACAGGACAGAGCACCCCCTCTCCAGCTCACCCAGCGCCCCCTGGCAGAGAAACCCCGGCTCAGGATCTGAGGACACTCAACAATACCTAGTACTCTCTCGGAATCAGCAAACATAGGGTCTA
This sequence comes from Meriones unguiculatus, assembly GCF_030254825.1. Classification (NCBI taxonomy): domain Eukaryota; kingdom Metazoa; phylum Chordata; class Mammalia; order Rodentia; family Muridae; genus Meriones; species Meriones unguiculatus. The sequence goes on from NC_083369.1 coordinate 149,736,486, forward strand.
CTGCCAGGCTGCTTCTGGCAGAGAGATCTGGGCCTGGGATCTGGTATTGAGAACACTCAACCCAAATCTTTCCCGTACTACCCTGGGACCAGTCAACATAACCCCTCCTGGCAGAGGGAAAGGACAGAGAGGAAGCACACAGGAAAGGTGGACACCAAGTCCTGCGGCCACAGTGTCACAGAGCTGTTAGTCTCCCCGCGCATTTACCGCAGCAGGACCAAATCAGAGAGTAGAGATCAAGAGGAACCCCTGTGCATTCCAACTGGTCCTGCAAGAGAGTGAGTGAGCCTTCTAGGGAGAGTTTTCCCCAGACCCAGGGCCTCTCCACAGAAGCAACCAGAGATCCCTGCCACCCACACCCCTAGTGTGGGCATCATAGGGATTCTTGGGATAGCGACCACAACGTTGAAGCCTCTTCCTTGTGGGTCCACCAGTGTAATCGAGGCAAACAATCCCTGGATCTCAGACAGAAATACATAATAGTGGCCTGCAGGCCACTGCAATAGTCAGAGAATCCACGCATGTACACTGCGCCCACTAAAAGTGCATGCGAATAGCACCAGCATCACAATCCTTACTTAGGCAAAACTGAAACCACAATGCACACTCCCAAACCAGTGAACCTCTCTCATCTTCCTGAAAAAACAGTCCAGAAAACATAAAGAGATGATGATCATAGCCCAAACTACAAACTCAAGGAACAAACAGTGAGGGTTATACATAACCAGATGGCTAGAGGCAGACGTAAGAACACACCCAACAAAAACCAGGACATAATGACCTCACCAGCAACCCCACAAACCAATGGACACTTCAATTCACTAGATATACAAGAAAATGACCTCAAAACTATGTTTCTCCAGCTATTAGAGGCCCATAAAGATGAAATGAACAAAGCCCTCAGAGAAATAGCCAAAGAAATAGAGTCGAACCAAGAGGAAACAAATCGAGCTTTCAGAGAAATGACCATGAAAATTGAGGCAAACAAAGAAGAAATGAACAAAGCTCTCAAAGGAATGTCCACACAAATGAAGGCAAATAAAGAAGAAACAGAGCTCTCATAGAAATAAAGGCAATTACAGCCAAAGAAGTAGAGGCACAATTAGTGATATAGAGAGAGGAAACGGACAAAAATATAGAAGCTGACATTGAAAAGCAGGACTCCACATTGAAACAGATGAAGGAAATGGTGCAAGACATGAAAACAGAATTAGAATCAATAAAGAAAACACAAATAGAGAAAAACCTGGGGCTGGAGAACATAGAGAAAAGATCAGGAACTACAAAGGTAAGCATCACCAACAGAATAGAAAAGATGGAAGAAAGATTCTCAGGAGCCGAAGATACACTTGTGGAAATTGATACGTCTCTCAAAGAAAAAATAAAATCAGAAAAGTTCCAAACACAAAACATCCAAGAAATCAAGGACACCATGAAAAGAAAAAACCTAAGAATAATAGGAGTAGAAAAAAAGAAGACATTAGGCTCAAAGGTCCGGAAAATATTTTCAAGAAAATTATAGAAGAAAATTTTCCCAACTTAAAGAAAGAGATCTCGATAAACATACAAGAGGCCTACAGAACACCAAGTAGACTAGACCAGAAAAGAAATTCTTCACGTCACATCATAGTCAAAACACTGAACCTACAGAACAAAGAAAAAATTCTAAAAGCAGCAAGGGAAAAAGGCCAAGTAACATGTGAGGGTAGACCTATCAGAATCACACCAGATTTCTCAACAGAAACTATGAAAGCCAGAAGGGCCTGGACAAAAATCATAGAGTCCTTATGGGACCACAGATTCCAACCCAGACTACTATCCCCAGGAAAACTTTCAATCAACATAGATAGAGAATTCAAAATATTCCATGACAAAACCAAATTTAAACAATATCTACATAGTAACCCAGCTCTACAGAAGTTACTAGAAGGGAAACTCCAAACCAAAGAAAACAACTACATCTAAGGAAACAGAGGAAATAGATAACTACACAACACAAAAACCAAAAGAATACAAGCACTGAAACTCAGTGACACCACCAACCCCACATCAACAGTAAGTAACAATTGTTGGTCACTAGTATCTATCAACATCAACAGACTCAACTCCCCAATAAAAAGACACAGACTAACAGAATGGTTGCATAAACAGGATCCAACATTCTGTTGCATCCAAGACACACCTATGCAACAAAGATAAACACTACCTCAGAGTAAAGGGCTGGAAAACTGTTTTTTCAAGCAAATGGTTCCAGAAAACAAGCTGGAGTAGCCATCCTAATATCTAATAAAATAGACTTTCAACCCAAGTTAATAAAAAAAGATAAGGAGGGCCACTATATCCTCATCAAAGGAAAAATCAACCAAGAGGACATCACAATCTTGAATATCTATGCCCCAAATACAAGAGCACCTACATTCCTAAATGAAACAATATTAAAATTAAATCATACATTGATCCTAATACCTTAATAGTGGGAGACTTCAACAATCCACTCTAACCAAGGGACAGATCAACTACACAGACACCAAATAGGGAAATAAAAATACTTACAGACTCCCTAAAACAAATGGATCTAATAGACGTCTACAGATCTTTTCATCCAAACTCAAAAGAGTATACCTTCTTTTCAGCACCACATGGAACCTTCTCCAAAATAGACCATATAGTTGGTCATAAAGCAAGCCTCAACAGATACAAAAAGATTGAAATAATCCCTTGTATTCTATCTGACCACCATGGATTAAAGCTGGACCTCAACAACAACAGAAATAACAAAAAGCGGACACGCACATGGAAATTGAACAACTTGTTACTCAATGACAGCTGGGTTAAGGAAGAAATAAAGAAAGAAATTAAAGACTTTCTAGAATTCAATGAAAATGAAGGCACAACATACCCAAATTTATGGGACACATTAAAAGCAGTGCTCAGAGGAAAATTTATAGCACTAATTGACTTCAAGAAGAAATTTGTAACATCACATACAAGCACCTTAATGGCCCAACTGAAAACCCTAGGAAAAAAAGAAGCAGATACACCCAAGAGGAGCAGACGGCTGGAAATAATCAAACTCAGGGCTGAAATCAATCAAGTAGAAACAAATAAAACTATTCAAAGAATCAATGAAACAAAAAGCTGGTTCTTTGAGAAAATCAACAAGATGAGACAAACCCTTAGCAAAACTAACTAAAAAGCAAAGAGAATCTATCCAAATCAGCAAAAACAGAAATGAAAAGGGTGACATAACTACAGACAATGAGGAAATTCAAACAATCATTAGGTCATACTGCAAAAGCTTATATGCCACAAAATTCGAAACCCTAAATGAAATGGACAATTTTCTTGATAGATTCCATCTTCCAACATTAAGTCAAGATCAGGTAGAAAGACTGAATAGCCCTATATCCCCAAAGGAAATTGAAGCAGTCATTCACAGTCTCCCTTCCAAAAAAAGCCCTGGGCCAGATGGCTTCAGCGCGGAATTCTACCGGAACTTCAAAGAAGTGCTAACACCAATTCTCCTCAAACTATTCCCCAAAATAGAAACAGAAGGAACATTACCAAACTCATTCTATGAAGCAACAGTCACCCTGATACCTAAACCACACAAAGACTCAACAAAAAAAGAGAACTTCAGACCTATCTCTCTTATGAACATTGATGCAAAAATACTCAATAAAATACTTGCAAACCGAATCCAAGAACACATCAAATATATCATCCACCATGACCAAGTAGGCTTCATCCCAGGCATGCAAGGGTGGTTCAACATATGGAAATCCATCAATGTGATCCACCACATAAACAAACTGAAGGAGAAAAAACACATGATCATCTCCTTAGATGCCGAAAAAGCATTTGACAAAGTTCAACATCCATTCATGTTTACAGTATTGGAGAGATCAGGGACACAAGGCACATATCTAAACATAGCAAAGGCAATATACAGCAAACCTATAGCCAACATCAAACTCAATGGAGAGAAACTTAAATCAATCCCACTGAAATCAGGGACAAGACAAGGCTGCCCACTCTCTCCATTCCTCTTCAACATAGCACTTGAAGTCCTAGCCAGAGCAATAAGACAACTAAAGGAGATCAAGGGGATACAAATCGGAAAGGAAGAGGTCAAAGTGTCACTATTCGCAGATGATATGATAGTATATATGAGCGACCCCAAATATTCAACCAGAGAACTCCTCCAGCTGATAAACACCTTCAGCAAAGTGGCCGGATACAAAATCAACTCAAAAGATCAGAAGCCCTCTTGTATACCAAAGACAAAAGGGACAAGAAAGAAATTAGGGAAACAACACCCTTCACACCCTTCATAATAGCCACTAATAACATAAAGTACCTTGGGGTGACACTAATGAAGCAATTGAAACAACTGTTTGAGAAAAACTTCAAGTCTCTGAAGAAAGAAATTGAAGAAGATATCAGATGGAAAGATCTCCCATGCTCATGGATTGGTAGGATTAACATTGTGAAAATGGCCATCATGCCAAAAGCAATCTACAGATTCAAAGCAATTCCTATCAAAATTCCAACTGAATTCTTTACAGACCTTGAAAAAAAGATTCCCAGCTTCATATGGAGAAACAAAAACCCAGAATCTCCAAAACAATCCTGTACAACAACAGATCATCTGGAGGTATCTCCATCCCTGATCTCAAGCTGTACTACAGGGCAACAGTAATAAAAACCGCATGGTATTGGCATAAAAACAGAAAAGAGGATCAGTGGAACCAAACAGAAGACACAGAAATAAACCCACACACCTATGAATACTCGATTTTTGACAAAGAAGCCAGAACCATTCAATGGAAAAAAGACAGCATCTTCAACAAATGGTACTGGACCAACTGGATGTCTACATGCAGAAAAATGAAAATAGATCCATATTTATCACCCTGCACAAAACTAAAGTCCAAGTGGATCAAAGACTTCAACATAAAACCAGATACTCTAAATCTGTTAGAAGAAAAAGTGGGGAAGAGCCTAGAACTCATTGGCACAGGAGACAGCTTCCTGAACAAAACACTAATAGCACAGGCTCTAAGAGCAACAACCAATAAGTGAGACCTCATGAAACTGAAAAGCTTCTGTAAAGCAAAGGACACCGTCATCAAAACAAAACGACTGCCTACAGATTGGGAAAGAATCTTCACTAACCCTTTATCTGACAGAGGATTAATATCCAGTATATACAAAGAACTAAAGAAGCTGAAAAGCAGCAAACCAAGCAATCCAATTAAAAAATGCGGAAAGAGCTAAACAGAGAATTCTCTGTAGAGGAATATCGAATGGCAGAGAAACTCTCATTAGCTCAACCTCATTAGCCATCAGGGAAATGCAAATCAAAACGACCCTGAGATTTAATTTCACACTCATCAGAATGGCCTAGATGAAAAACTCAAGTGACAACACATGCTGGAGAGGTTGTGGAGAAAGAGGAACCCTCCTCCACTGCTGGTGGGAATGTAAACTGGTACAACCACATTGGAAATCTATCTGGAGCTTTCTCAGACAATTAGGAATAGTGCTTCCTCAAGACCCAGCTATACCACTGCTAGGTATATACCCAAACTTTGCTCAAGTACACAAAAGGGATACTTGCTCAACCATGTTTATAGCAGCTCTATTTGTAATAGCCGGAACTTGAAAACAACCCAGATGTCCATCAAGGGAGGAATGGATACAGAAATTGTGGTATTTTTACCTAATGGAATACTACTCAGCAATCAAAAAGGAGGAAATCATGAAATTTGCAGGCAAATGGTGGGATCTAGAAAAGATCATTCTGATTGAAATAACCCAGAAGGAGAAAGCAAACACAGTATATACTCGCTTATATAGACCTATACGATATGATAAACATTATGAAATCTATACACATAAAAAAGATAATCAAGAGAGAGGACATGGGGTAAGATGATCAATTCTCATTTAGAAAGACAGATGGGATGGGCAGTGAACGTATGACAGGAGTCTACTGAAGGCATCTGAGAGACTCTAACTAGCAGTGTTTTCAAAGCAGATACAAAGACTCATAACAAAACCTTTGGCAGAGTACAGGGAATCATATGAAAGAAGGGGAGTTAGTATGATGGGGAAAGGATAGGAGCTCCACAAGGACCAGATATACATGGGCACAGGGTCTTTTCTGAGACTGACATTCAACCAAGGACCATGTATGGATATAACCTAGAACCTCTGCTCGGATGTAGCCCGTGGTAGCTCAGTAACCAATTGGTTTCCCATAGTAAGGGGAACAAGGACTATTTCTAACAGGAACTCAATGGCTGGCTCTTTGACCTCCCCACCCTGCAAGGGAGGAGCAGTCCTGTTAGGCCACAGAGGAGGACATTGTAGCCAATCCTGAAGATACCTGATAAAACAGGATCAGATGAATGGGGAGGAGGTCACACCCTATCAGTGGACTTGGAAAGGGGCAGGGTGGAGAGGAGGGAGGGAAGGTAGGAGTGGGAGTGGGAGGGAATGAGGGAGCAGGATACAGCTGGGATACAGAGTTAATAAAAAGTAACTGATAAGAAAAAATAAAAATTTAAAAAAAAGAGAGAATTACAGCTCCATATTTTTCTCTTAAGAAATGAGATAACACAATGCTACTGGTAATATTAAAGAGCACCTGATGAGTAAGGCTTTTAACCTTTCTTTGTTTTGAAAACATACTTTTAGATTAATTAGGTTTTTTTCACTTTATATCCCAGCTGCAGCCCCTTCCCTCATTCCCACCCAAGCCTATCCTCCCTCCCATTGACTGTTCTTCCAGAGGACCAGTTTTCAATTGCCATCAACCACATGGCAGCTCACAACTGTCTGCAAATCCAAGATCTGTCAACATCACACAAACACACATGCAGGCAAACACCAATGCACATAGAGGAAAAACAACAACAAAAAGGTGAATATGTACCAGACGACAACACCCAGGAATCAATTCTTCCCTTTCACTGTCAATTCTTAGACTAAGTAAAAAACAAAGTTGGTTCTACAATCCATAAGAGTTTGTACTCTGAAGCTTCCATACCACATACAAACCTCCTAGGAAGCTCTGAATCAAGAACTTTGAAGCAGTCCACGTTCCAAGTAATACCTCAGATCCTGAACCCCAAGCCCTTTAAAATACACACAAGCCACGTACTGGCTTTGGGTAAGCAAAGTTTAGAAGATCCAGCTTCTCCACAGAATTCAGAAAACATGAGACACTCCATTGCTTAACTCCCAACTCTCAGTTTTAATAATGACCCTGCCAGAAAGACTGTTACAACCATGAGCTCAAGCTTTAATTAAACTAGTACTTAAAAGAACCAGTTTTTGTATGGTAACAATTAGGGCCTCTTTTTCCAAAACCAACATTTTTAAGATTACAACTTTCTAATTATATCATATACATATATGAATCATTTCAAATATAATTATCCAGGAAGAAAAAATGGTTAGGGCAACCAAAATTTACACTTACCTGTCTCTTCCCTTCCTGACAATATTTACTTCAAAATAATAAAACCCACAGATTGCTGGTATCACATGCGTGGCTTGAACAGATGCTTCAACATTGGGAGTTCTACAACAATCTACATGTGAAACGAGAAAGACATAGGACAGATGCGATTTTCAAGTGAAAAATCTTAAACAATTCAAGACATTAAGGCACTGAGATGAAATTTAATTTCTGTTCTCATCATTTCAAGTAACTGAGGAAGTGACAAAACATTTACTATTGCAATGAATTGAATTGAATGTGCAAAATAACTGCAGCTAGCCAAAAAACTCTTTGCACTATCTCTTGGTTGTATTAAGAGTTCAGAATCTAGTCAGGCGTGATGGCACAAACATTTGATCCTAGCACTGGGGAGGCAGATGCAGGCAGATCTCTGTGTGTTACAGGCTAACTTGGTCTACAGAGTAAGTTCCAGGAAAGCCAGGGCTACACAGAAAACTCTTGTCTAAAAAAGTTTTCAAGAAAAAAAGGTCAGAGGCTAATCAAGGAGGTCCCTGGTTAAGATGATCAACCCTTTCTCAGAAAGGCCAACAGGATAGAAATCGAAAAGGGAGAAAACAGGGAACAGGACAAGAGCCTACCACAGACGACCTCTGACTTTACCCTGCAGGGCATCGAGGTAGATGCTGAGACTCATAGCCAAACTTTGGGCAGAATGCAGGGAATCTAATGAAGGAAGAGGAGAAAGACCTGGAGAGGACAGGAGCTCCACAAGGAGAACAACATAACCAAAAAATATTGGCAAAGGAGTAATTTCTGAGACTTATACTCCAACTAAGGACCAGGCATGGAGATAACCTAGTACCTCTGCACAGATTTAGCCCATGGCAACTCAGTCTCCAAGTGGATTCCATAATAATGGGAACAGGAAATGTCTCTGATATTAACTCAGTGGCTGGCTCTGGAGTCTCCTTACCAGGCCACAGAGGAATACATTGCAGCCACTCCTAATGAAACCTGATAGGCTACAGTCAGATGGAAGGGGAGGAGGACATCTTCTATCAGTACACATGGGGAGGGATATGAGAGGAGATGAGGGAGAGAGAGTGGGATTGGTAGGGGATGAGGGAGGAGGCTACAACTGGGATACAAATGAATAAACTGTAATTAATAATAAAAATTCAGACTCTGAACACAATGAGTATGGGCAGTGGCTGTTAATTTTTTTAAGATATTTTAAAAAGATTTTTTTCATGTGTGAGTGAATGAATGTCTGCATATATGTATCCCACCCCTGTGTCTGCTGCCTAAAGGCCAGAAGAACATGTTTGATTCCTTGGAACTGCAGTTATTATAGGCTATTGTGAGGTTGTCTTGTGGGTACTGGGTATCAAACCCAAATCTTCTGCAAGAACTACTGAATCATCTCTCCATTTCATAAACTAGAGAAATTTAAGGCTATAATTTTCACTTATTCTGGATTGGAAGCACATGAGATAATGATCTTAATTTTATCGGATATAAATCTGCATTTAATTTGTAACATTCTTATACATTCTTTTCTAAAACAGACCACCTTTTAAACTGGGGATATTTGTATGATGGCATACTATAAAATAAACTACATTAATAGGCAAATCTCATCAAGAATTTATAATTCTGTTATTTGATATATTCTGATTATTTGTGAAGAAAGACTAAGCCACAATTATTTTTGTTTGTTTGTTTGTTTGTTTGTTTTTTAAGACAGGGTTTCTCTTTGTAGATTTGGCTGTCCTGGATTCACTTTGTAGACCAGGCTGGCCTCCAACACAGAGATCCACTTGTCTCTTCCACCTCTAGTGCTGGGATTACAGGCATGTGGCACTGTGCCTGGCTTGATCCACAATTCCTGAGTCAATTACAGTCTATTGAGAAGTACAGATCCATATTTTTCTCTTAAGAATTGACATAACACAATACCTGTAATATTATAGAGCACCTGATGAGTAAGGTTTTTAAAATTTCTTTGTTTTAAAAAATTATTTTTACATTAATTACAGTTTTTTTTTCACTTTATATCCCAGCTGTACCCCTTCCCTCATTCCCTCCCAATCCTATCCTCCCTCCCAATAACTGTTCTTCCAGAGGACCAGTTTTCAATTGCCATCAACCACATGGCAGCTCACAACTGTCTGCAAATCCAAGATCTGTCAACATCACACAGACATACATGCAGGCAAAACACCAATGCACATAAAGGAAGAAGAAGAACGAAAAGGCGAATATGTATCAGAGGACAACACCCAGTACTCAGTTCTTCCATTCCACTGTGGGTTCTAAGGACTGAACTCAATTTCTTTGACTTGCAATGAGCCATTTCACAAGTTCACCATGAAAACATTTTTATAAAGGCAAAAGCAAGACTCAGCCCTAAGACCACAGAGAGCCAATGAAGTCAGCTAGTAAGACAAAACTGTAAGCAGAAAAATGCAGCCTGCCCCACCACATCCCAATAATTTTAACATATGTAGGTAAAAGAATTATGATGAGTTGAGAAAAAAGAAAAAAAAATAACTGCACAAATATGCCAAAAAGTCACGTGTATATGTGTGTGTTTGTGGGATGCATGTGAGAAGATGTATGCATATGTGTGGAGACCAGAGATCACCACAGATATTGTTCAGAAGATATCACCAACTTTGCTGAGAAGGAAGAGGGAAGACTCTTACAAGCCTGGAATTCAACAGAGTAGGATACACTGGTTACCAGGGATGTGCCAATCTCTGTTTTCTCAGGACAGGAATTACATGTTCATGCCACCATCCATGAAATTGTTTTTGAAATGTATGCCCTGAGGCTCAAACTTAAGTCCTCATGCTTGTGTAGTAAGCACATTACCAGCAGCTGAACTATCTGTAGCCCCAATCCTTTTATGCATAATAACCACTTAATAAGTAGACATTTATTGAATTGTAGTAACAGTGAAATAGATTTTCAGTAAACTGTATTCAAATAATTAGGTTAATTGACCATGCAAAATTGATGCATTAAAAATTAGACTGTCATAGTTGGGCCTACTCCATGTAAGCTGTTGGTTCCCAAAACAATACATGCTATTTGCCATTGCTTTTGGTTGCTCACCAGAATGAGATGGTTAAGACCCTAATGACAGACACACTTTAATCATAGTACATAGAGAAAACAAGCAGGAGCTGAACTGGAAACTTCTTCACTGATAGCTATTGTTCATAGCGCCAATAGGTGCTTTGCAGGCCACTAGGGAAGAGCAGTCATCAAGAGTCTTCCTCAACTGTGGACACTGTGTGTTACTATACTACTGACCCACCAAGCAAGTTGTACCTACAGGTAAATTAAATAGTGGCATGACCAACAGCACTTTGATTGTATTTAAGGTCCACTCACCTCTCATTCTATAGACCTGGCTAGAGCTCGTATCTGCGGAGGTACTAATGGGGAATCTACTTCTGTTGTTTTGCCAAATAGACCCATATACCCTGATGAGCTTGTAAAGTGGCTTCTAAGTGTTTATGTTTATGCCCATAGGTTAATGCTGTTATTAGCTTTGGTCAAAAGAGTTTCTTTCTACAGTGGGTGGCAGCTAGTAGTCAAGTGTGGAGAATAAGTGATCTCTGAATGTTCAACCCAAAATAGAAATCTATAGTACCTTCTCCAAGGCTCAGGGAACATCACAGAGGAGATGTAGAGAGAATGTTGAGAGCTAGAGGAAGGAGTGGAGTACTGTGAAATGCTGTCTTCCAAGCATGGCAGAACAAATGTACTCTTGAACTCTAACCAGATAGGATTATCTGCACAAGCTTAGGTCTGTCAACATTGAGTTTCATGTAAAGGATCTACAAGTAAGAAGTTAATGGTTATTAGGTCAGGGAGATACATTTTCTTCAGTGATATAGGCACTGATAAGATGTTCTTGCTCCTGTATCAATCATCACCCATGATTTGTAAGCAACCCTAATGAAACTCAATGGGTTAAACACACACACACATACACACACATGGGGAGAGGGTAAAAGAAAGAGATCAGTTGGAAAAGAAATTGAATCAGTAGGAATAAGACAGGAAAGAAGAAATTATTGACTGGACATTTTAATTGGAATTCTAAATCAATTATTTTATTATTGGGCTTTTTTAAAATAATAAACAGTAAATTTTGGCAGTAACCAAAACTTATTTTAATTTACCAAAATTTTTATCCTAACAACAAATGATAAAGTTTCTGGTACTAACCACAACTTCTATGATTGATCTCAAGCTATAAATGAGAAGTAATATCTAACATATCTAGTACTATAGGAAAAGCCACATTTTAAGTGAACTGTATTTAGTAAATCCGTTAATATTCAAAACAACCCAATGATTAAAAGTACTATGTAGCCTCATTTCATAACTGAGGATAAAGTGAAATAAACCATGTCAATTTTAGAAATCTACTGATTGAAAATTCCAAGCCAGCATAAGTGCTGCAAATTAAATTCAAGAAGCCTGCTCCAGCAAGAGTCCTGGCCCCACATGAAAGATTTAGGGACATTGAGAATTCTGGGAGTCATGCCATATCTATCCTCATCTATTTTTTATCTGCTTTAAGGCAGAAGAAAAAGAGAATGAATCATGTAAGGTGCACAACTTCTAAAAGTACCATGAGGTCTTGCATGGAATTTTCTCATTCAACATTTGTAACATTGGTTATATACCACCATTTTTAAAAGTCAAACTTTTACAGAGATGGTATCATTTGTTCCAAATTGGTAGACTCATGCTAAATCCATGCAAATTAAAATCCTATACATGTTTTCATCACATAAAATATCCAAAAGTTCTTCACAATTTTAAATCTATTAAGAGCCTTTGTTTATTATGCTCTTGTAAAACATTTTAGAAAATTTTGTAAATGTGAAAATGTAAACAAGTTGATTCATTATTAAATTTAAAAATCACAGAGGGAATGGAGGTGTAGCTTAGTGGTACAATATTTGCCTAACATATACAATGCACTAGGCCAGTTCAACCTTTACATAGCTATGACCCTTTAATACAGTTCCTTATGTTGTGGTGACACCCCAACCATGGGCTTTTTATTCCCACTTAAAGCACTCCTTCCTAGGCCCACAGTCTATATTTGGTAACTACCTGCAACTATTCCACCTCAGAAATACTAAATTCTAACCAGGCCTGTCCTACAACAGAATATATTACTTAAATATGACTTAGTTCACTTACATTTGAATATGGGAATGGTGGTAACAGAATCAAGATGTCACTTGGTCTATAACACAGCTTTTCTCAATACTATGATAAATGTTAAAAGGTTAGCAATATGGAAAGCCCTTAAACAGAAAGATCTGATATTTTAACAGAAGCATATCTCAAAGGACACAGTATGCCACTATGTTAAGCCATCAGGGCAACAAGGCAAGGGACAGAGGTTAGAGGTTTTAAGAAGGTTTCCTATATGAGTAGAGATTCATCCATTCACTTCCACCACATACGTCCAGCAGTATGGGAAGTTAACAGAATCAGAATTGGCATTAGAAAATTACCCACAATCCCATAGGATATGACGTTTATCAACTAGAGTTCCAAATGTAGTTTTCTTTGCCTTTACTTAGAATTCATTAATTCAAAAGTTACTGAGATCAATACTTTCTCCCTTTCCCTGAGGCTATTTCAAATGTTATGCAATGAAGATTGTTTTATTAAGTTGGGTAGGGTGGTTTACATCTACAATCTCAGCACTTGGGAGTTAGAAGCAGAAAATTAGGAATTCAAAGTTGCTTTCAGCTAAACATAGTGACTTCAAGGACAGCCTGGGCTACAGGAGACCCTATCACAGTGGTTCTCAACCTTCCTACTTCGGAGACATTTTAACAGAGTTCTTCATGTTGTGGTGAACCCCAACCATAAAATTATTTCATTGCTGCTTTGTAACCATATTTTTGTTACATTTATGAATCATAATGTAAATATACATGTTATGTAATATGTGACTCCTGTGAAAGTTTCATTTGACCCCCAAAGAGGTTGTGACTCACAGTTTGAGAGCTGCTGCCTTATCAAAAAGAACAAAGGAGAAAGGTGATTAGAGAGCGCAAAGAAAATGAAAAAGGGTGGAAAGTGCCTAGATTATTTTGTCAAGGTGGGCCTGGTAGTGTTGACCTGTTACTCAGTACACACAGTGTACTGAAGGAGGCAGCTTGCAAAATGAATGACTACATGGGCAACTTATATAGACCCCGTCTAAAAATATTAAAACAGGCTAGGGATGTAGCACAGCATTAAGCCATTTAGCCAGAATGCATTGAAATGCTACTTAAAAAATAAAAATCACATTCTGCATTCTACCCTGGAGTTTTTGCCTCTCTCCTAAATGATTTTTTAAATCTGTGTTCGTTACAGTTCTTGGTATTATAAAGTTCTATAGTTTGCCTAAGACACAATGCCATGTATCCACACTACAGTACCACAAGCACACAAGATATTTTTACTGTCTGAAAATACCCTCTATGCTTAGTCTATTTGATCCCATTCCTTGGACAATCACACTTTTTCACTGCCTCTACTCTTTTACCCTTTCTACTTAGTCCTTTTAGACAGGTTGCCTTCACTTAGGAATACGGAGTTCAAATTCGACATGTCTGCATGATGACCTGATGGCGCACTACATTGTTCCTTGATAACATCCCATTACATCAAACTTCTTGGGTCTCTTGATCCCATCTGTCACCAATTACTGAAAGATATCTTGGTTGCTACCACTTTAAAGATCGTCAGTAAATTTGGTACAAATATTGACCAGCAGAGAAGGTTTAGGTATTCAGATGAGCTAGGTAAATATTTGGGTATACTGCTAACGGGAAGTAGGATGAACACATCGTTTGTTGTATTAGTACAGCCAACCATATCCAAAGTGGCTATACCATTGTGCATCCCCACTAACAATAATTTGAGGTTTTGTTGTTAGGTAGCCACACCAACACCTGGCAAACTCTCAGGTTATGGTTAAAATTTAGCCATTCTAACATGTGTATTCCTTGTTTGGAGTTTTGGGATTGTTATGTTTTTTAAAGAGGCTTTTCATTTCAATTAATTAGGTGTCAAGAACACCTTCAAGAAGAATCTAAGGCTGAAGTGTCAGACATGTGCAATGCTAGTACAAATACCAGTGGGGACTCACCAAGGCTTGCATCTCATTAGAACTGTGACTGCTGTGTTGTTACAAAGTTCCACACTCCTAAGTAATTATCCCAGCCTCACCCTCCCAGGGTCCTGTTATTTCTAATGCACAGTTGTATGGAAAACAAGGTTTTCTCCACAATGCATTTGTGGCATTGCAACAGAAATGCCTGTTGTCTTCTTATAGAACACACTATCTAAAGACTTCACTTTTACAGGTTATCTAATTTTCTGAAACTTTCCTTGGGATTTTTTTTTTCTTCTTCAAGGACAAGCTTAACGGAGAATCTCTTAAAAGGCCTCAAATGCCCTTGATTTCCTTCATAAGCCTATACTTCCACCACCCTTACCAGCAAAGCCGTATCCATGGCCTTTCATCAGTATCACAAACCACTTACAATTCTACTACCCTAGCAGTCAATGTGGTAAAAGATCACTGCCACAAATTCATCACCTGGTCTTTCTCAGTGTCACCTACTTTATGTTCAGAAATCTTCAGTCAACCTGTTTCAGTTATTCTAAAACGATCATCCACTTCATATTCATTCATGTTAAGCTTTTGAAGCTTGCTGAGTTTATTTAATGAAGAAAATGAGAGGCCATTAGATGTAGTCAAAGTCAGTTCTCCACTCTGCTATTCCAATGTGATCCATGTCCACACCAGCCTGCCTCCCATGGTCTATTTCTCCTCTCCAGGACCTACTACCTGTGTTCTGCAAAGACTGCTACTGGTCTTTACCTCATCAGCGCTCAAACAAAATATCTTTAGCAAAATCTTCTTCAATTTTACCTCACCCTTTGAGAACACAAAGTCCCCACAATTTATTCACTTTTATCACTAGTTCTGTGCCTCTGTGTGATAAACAATTGTCCCTGTTAGTATTGTATTCAGGTTGGTATTGAGTAACAAATTTACCTTTACCTAAAATCATAGTCTCATACCAATTTGAACATCACTTCAGTTTTACTTACAAACTGAATGAAGACTGATGCAGAACTAATACAACTGTTGTCACATTACTTTCAAAAGTCTTGATCGTGGGATTTCTATCTACCCTGATGATATCAGAATCTAGCCCTCAGCTAAAATGTAACCAAATATTGGCCATTAAAAACAGAGATGTTTTTCCCTTACCTTATAAAGATAATCTTGCTATGTTCCTCAAGAGTGCCCTCTCTGCCACATCATCTCTACTTGGAACCTCCACTTATCCTTTCAACTCCTGACAGCTGGGTTTTATTTCCATCATGAAATACAGACTGCCATCCCTAAGGCTACAATGGTCTTATTACAAAACCAGTGATCAATTTTCCAGGTCTATCCACTACACACTACACTATCCACTGTATACGGGACCTCTTCCTCCTTTCTAATTTCCACAGCTCAGGTCCCATGACACTGCTCTCCTTTCCACCCAGGTACCTCAAAACAGTTTCTTCTTGTGCCTGCATCTGCCTGTTAATGACCCATTAATGTTCTGCCTCTGCCATAGCTCTCTCCCTCCATACAGTAAAACACTGTCAGTTCACCTACCTCCTCAGGATAAGTCCCAAACAGTGCTAACAGTAATCCCTCTTCGCAGGCTTCAGATGACTTAAAACCCTTCCCAGGAGGAAGGTCCTCACATTGTCCCTAATGAAGAAAGCAGGGCTCAGACTGTGTGTTACCACAAATACTCTGCATTTTATTACTACTCCCATTCTAATCTAAGCCAACACATGTGTTATGATTTTACTTGTGAACTGTCCTTCACAAGCACATGTTTAAAATTGGTCCCTGGCCGTTAGATCAATCAGGGAAGTATGTTGGAACCTTTAAGAGGTGGTATCCATTGAGTTGCAATAAATGAGTTGTTGAGGGTGGATCAGAGGTATTATTTCCTGATCCATAGGACAAAGGAAGCAGCCTCAGCGTCCTGTTGCATCCAAGAACCCCAACATGCCTTCCCCTACTATGGAGGACTGTGTAACCTTCAAAAGGATGAACAGAAATAAACCAATCCTCCTATGATGTTTCTGCAACTCATTTTCTTACAGCGTTGAGAAAAATAACTAATCCAACATGTTAGCAACCTGTGTGAAGATTACTAACTCATATAGTAATACCCGTGAAAGCTCTAGACAATAAACTGTGTAGTAGCTCAGCAGGCATCATACTTCCACAGAGCTTCAAATGAGAAGGAAAGATAAGCCAGTCATGGAGCAAAGATCTAAAATCTGCAGCTGTAGCTGAGTCTCAGCTCCAGAATTGGTACAGCTTTGTGAATTTCCATGGGTGAGTTCACTTAAAAACCCTTGATTCCAGTACAGTTACTCAGCTCCATTGTGAGGCTTTTTTTTTTTTTTTTTTTCTTTCAGCATCTCCTGATTTCCATGAAAATCTCTTATTAAGATTCCAATTTCTAGGGCTTGGCATGGTGGCACACATCCTTAATCCCACCATTCAGAAAGTTGAGAGGTAGGTGGATCTCTGATATCAAAGCCAGCGTCGTCTATATAACTACTTCCAGGCCAGCCAAGGCTACACTGTGAAATCCTGTTTCAGAAACAAACAAAAGATTCTCATTTTCAATTATCCTCAAGGATATTATAATGCAGTGCTGACATCTTCCAAACCAATTTGATTCAAGGTTTACTTTAAGAAATCTATAGAGCTAGGTATGTAATACCTCTTTATTTTTCACATTATTCCTCATATTTCTGTGTTACCTTAAAAAAATCTCAGAAATATACATGCATTTCTCTGTCCCTTCCCACTCTCCATGTTACATTCTTTAAAGCAACAGATTCCTAAAACAATTGGCATTTTTTCCTTGTACACTTGAATCTATCTTTCAATCAATGTGTGGTCTTAAATTAAAATGAGTCAGGCACTTCCTTTTGATATCTCTTGATGATTCTCTACATCCTACAGAATAAAGTCTAAGCTTACAGATCCAACTTAGAATAACTGTTTACTCCATGCTTTTGACTTTCATACACTCTGCCCTAGACCTTTCTCTCATCTTTTAAGCTTGGCTACCGAGCTTAACTTTTCCAAGAAACAGCAGTGGTTCTCAACTGTAGGTTGAGGTCCACTGGGGGCAGGGTCAAATGACTCTTTCACAGGAGTTGCCTAAGACCATCAGAAAACAGATGCTTACACTGCAATTCATAACAGTAGTAAAATTACAGTCATGAAGTAGCAACAAAAATAATTTTATGGTTGGAGTCACCACAACATGAGGTCACAGCATTAGGAAGTATGAGGGCCAGTCTGAGTTAGAGGCTCCTATCTTCCACCATATCATTCTAAAATTTCCCCCACTTCTTCATTTTATTTTCTTTGAACTCTGTGCAGTCAAAGATGGTATTTTAATTTTCTTTACGCCCCGAAACTGGCACCAAGTAAACATGGAGTTTACACGAAAGAATGAATGAGTTGAGTAGACAAGGTGACAAACTTAACAGAATTATCTGCCCCATACCTAGCTAGTTTTTTCTGAGTATAATTATTAAGTTCCATCAAAGCAAATTTATCAAATTTTAGCAAAGAGATCCAAGGGAAAACTCAGTTCACTTCCAATTCATTTGATTTTTTGCTTTGATACAAAATCTTAGTATGAAAGACAGGCTGGTAAAATAAAACTCTGTGTC
Organism: Meriones unguiculatus; assembly: GCF_030254825.1. Classification (NCBI taxonomy): domain Eukaryota; kingdom Metazoa; phylum Chordata; class Mammalia; order Rodentia; family Muridae; genus Meriones; species Meriones unguiculatus. The sequence continues at coordinate 149,754,784 of NC_083369.1, forward strand.
TTCAACCTCCCACACATCCTGAGATTACAGGAACTCACCTCCATGCCCATTATAAATTTCTTGTTTTTAAAGATCTCTTAAATTACCCTTATATAGTGTGTGTGTGTGTGTGTGTGTGTGCAGAGTAAATGAGTTATCTTCCTCAATCACTTTTAGTCTTGTTTTATGATCTCTCCCTGAACCTGGAACTGGCTGTTCTCTGGCTAAAAACTCCCTAAGCCATACCTGGGCTCATCTGGACAACCAATCACCCCCCCCACACACACACACACCAAGGGTTTCAGGTGCACACTGACACAAACTGCTTTCATGTGAGTGGTGGTGATCTGAACTCTGGTCCTCATGCTTGTAGAGAAAACACTTTACCCATTAAGCCACCTTCTTATCACCCCTATAATCCTCCTTTGTCTTTCCAAGCAAACATTTCTTAAGATATTTGATCAGACTTAACAAATATATTTTTAAGTCAGTGAGATGGCTCAGTGAATAGGAGTACCACAATGACCTAAACTCCAGGCAATAGGACCCACAAGATGGAGAGAAAATAAGCATTTTAAGTTGTCCTCTGACCTCCACATGTATGTGCTTATAACACACAATAGCACATAAGCCTGCATGTAGATTCCTAATTACATTAAAAATATAATAAGGAAACAGTACAACATTTTCCGGGAATTATATTTAGTAAGGGTTGAAGACTAGTAACTGCTGCGACTTGGGGAGATTGCTCTGCAAAAACACAACTTGATGCTCTCCCAGGACTTGAGTTTGGTTTTTGGCACCGACACCATGTGGGTCACAATTGCTAGTAACTCCAGCTCCAGGGGATCCCATGCCCTCTTCTGGACACCAGGGCACATGCACTCAGGCATGCATACCCGACACCCACACATAAAAAGAATAAAGATGCTACAATTAAAAGGTGCACTTCACCATTTCACCACTTCTTCAGGCTCCCACGTTCCAATTCTCTGTCATCTGTTCAAAGCACTGCAAGGCAGGACTACCAAAGTGTCCCAAATTTTCTGAAGCATTACTGAATTTCAGTTACCTCTTCCCCTAATGAGAAATACCTTTGATGGCAACTGTCTTTCACTAAAGTGAAAATAAATCAACACAAATGAAATGAGTTATTACAATTAAAGCAGAAATCACAAAATTTGGAGACAGAAAAATTAGTTTTATTTTTGATTTTTTTAAATTTATTTATGTATAGAAGTGTTTTGCCTGCATGCATGTGGGTGCTAGAAATTAAATCCATGTCTTCTACAAGCTCAATAAGTGCCCTTACAGCTGAACCATCTCTTTAACCCCACAAAATTGTCAATCCTGGCTGACTTACACAAGATTGTGAAAATCTAACCTTCAGGTGCTCCCACTTGCCAAATCTACTTGTGTCAGATCTGTTTGTGTCTCTTTAAAGAGTCCTGATAGTGTGTGTGTGCATGCTTCCACTCATCTGAAAGAGAGAGTGGATCTGTAATTGAAGCATTTATGCTAACTGAACCCAATGTCATATTCATTAAATGATTCTTTAATATTCATCAAAAATAAAATAAAGTTATTATAATCAATTCTAAACCTGTTACTTTAGAAATTAATCAACTGACAATTTTTTAAGAGGGCTAGTCTTGAGTGTTTCAATAATAGCTTGTTACATAAAATGCCTCAAAAATTTATCATAAGACCAGCAAGGTGGCTCAATGGGTAAGGACACCTGCCAACAAGTCTGATGACCTGAATTAGATCCCTATAATTCACATGGAGGAAAGAGGGAATCCACTCCCACAAGTTGTCATCTGAGCTCCACAACTGTACCATGTCAAACTGATAGGAGCAAACACCCACACACATGTACACAGTTAAAAGAAAAAAAAATAACACACTATTCCACATATACCATAACTCTCCTGCAATTCAATCCATTTTTATCTAGGTATTTGTCATTTTTAACATGGAACCTTCCCATCTCTGAAGATACTGCTTCCAATTCCAATTCTAAATTGGATCAGCATTTCCAGTTTAGAAGAAAATTTTAAACACAGAATGTGTGCAGACCAAAATCAATATCATCATTTTTGGAAAACAAGTTTGATCAATCTTTTACAGTTTTGTAATACAGAAAAATGCAAAGAGTAATATTTCACGTTAAAAAAGCAATGCAGCACAAGGATACATCACATAAAACATCTACTCTTGCTTGTGAATTTTACATTTTATTTATTAATCTACATTTCCTTTTTGCTCTTGAGTTAAAGTTGTCCAGTGCATTTGGTGTCCTTCAAAAGACAAACAAATAACCAAAAAAAAAAAAAAAGCAACACCAGAAAAGACACAGACTTTAAAATAGCAAGACTCCATGAAGGTTTAGAAGAGAGACACTGTCTTTGTAACATGGGAAAAGGAGAGACAAAGGAAATAAAAACTGGAGAAAAGAATGACAACCACTCTGTTCTTCCAAAACTAATGGTTCATGTTTATCAAACAAGAATGTTTCCAGAAAGTGAATATCAGTGTCACACAACAGAAAGTAAGAAAAAGGCCACAGGAAAACTGTGACATTCAAAGCCCAACCACGTAAGCATGCATTTGTCTCTGGCCTAGATGATTAATTTTACATAAAAGAAGTAAATACAACCAATCAAGGAATGTTACAATGCCACATTAGCCACAATCATGAGAGCTAAGCTCCCACAGAAATTTTCTTACTGACCATCCAGGTCAAATACCACAGCACTCAGAAGACTCTGATGCCCACTCTCCTAACAGAGCTAATACCACCAGTGACTGCTGGGATTCACAAAAGCTGGGATTCTTTGCTCACTAACCTCCCCTACACAATCTCTGCCTTTAAATGTAAAATGAAGTTCTGTCAAATCTAACAAAAGCATTCTGGCAGCCAAAACAGAAATGAACATAGCATAGCACTTACTGTTCACACCAATTTAAAACCAAAATTAAGTAATAATCCACAAGGAAATCAACAAAATGTCCTAACTAAAGGGGAAAAAACCCTTTGGTATTTTGAAAATTTCAGACACTTATATAGAGGAATATAATGGAATATAAAGGAATATAATGTTCGAAATAGTAAGTACTTCTTTGGATCTATGACAACAAGAAGAAATGTAAGAAGGCCCATCTTTGGGTAGATTCTTTACAACCAAATCATTCAGCAGATTTCTGTTGCCATACTCATTTAAACAGTAGCTGATTTTTCAAGGTTCTTCTCAAACCCCAGTTGTTCATTCTTTCTGAATCTTGCCACAGGTTTGTATACTCTACCTACATATCGCTAGGATCTGAAGACCCCCCCCTTCCTTTATAGCCAATCAAAAAGAGCCTGCTTAGAATGTAAACACTCCTCTGCTTTAGATTCAGAGCCACCGGGATGTGTATCAAAAATGATAGCACTGCATTGTTTTTTGACTGTTCCACAAAAGTAAACATGATGAAGGCATTTAATCTTAGGTACAATTCAACCCTGCCCCTGTCATTTATAATTTTCTATACAACTGAATTGTTTAAAGCTTTGTTATAACCTCGGAAAAGTGAGGATGGGAAGGAGCAGAAGCCTAAGGTGGCTAAGTATGTTAGCTGAGGGGCAAAATATAAGCCAATTTTCTTCAAAAGGCTAATTGGTATCTTTGAAAACCCTTGTTTTCAACAAAACTTCATGTAACACCACCTGGAAACACAGGACATTTCCAATTTGGGATAGAGGAGGGGGCAGTTCTGCTCCCTGAAGAAAACAGGGAATACAGAGGTTCCCCTCTCACTCTCCCAGTTGCATTCAGTAAGATACAATGATGGCCAGCTTGGGTCCCTTCTCATTTTCTACTCCTACACAATCTCAGGCATAATTTGGGACAAATAACACACTGATTAGGCCTCTCTGTCCCTCCTGTGTATCTTGGGTCTCGATTAATTAGAAACTGTACCTCGGAATCCTGTCTCGCACCCACCACTGCATAAGAGGAGATAACCTCACCTTCGCTACCTGGAGAACAATGTAACCCAACTCTGGCCAGTAGATTTATCTCAGGGAAATAGGAAGGGGCAGTGTATCCCGTCATCCTGGATTCCCTCAAACCATCCCACTCTGGGCCTAAGAAGCCAAGCTCCTTCCCTAGCCCAGAGCCTCACCCAGCACTGTCTGATCTCTAAGTGAGACCTGGAATCCCATACCTCTGTAGTGCACCCTCAGGTTGTTCTGTGAGATGCCAATGTAGCTGAACTTGTCCTTCAGGCTCCAGGACCTGGGCAGTGAAGTCTTCTGCTCATCCATGGCCAGGTATAGGCTCTTCAAACGCTCTGTGGCTCCTGCTCATAAAGAGGTCTCCAAACTCCTCGAGGTCTCCAAGGCTGGGACCTGAACACCTGCAGCTGATCCCGGAATGCCTGCGGCCCAGCCAGGGACATGGCCAGGCCAGGTGGAGCTCTGGCGGGGTTGGCCCCTGAGGCGGTGCACAGGGGCGGCATGGGTGGCGGCAGATGGGGCAGGATGGAGGCCACCTCAGTCCCTAAGCCTCCACAGGGTTTACCACCCTGGGAGGAATCGATGCTGGAGGCCATGGGCGCGGGCAGGGCATCTCAGGAGCCAGAGGCCCCATTGTCAGCTGGTGGCAGGGGCTGCTCAGACATCCCTGCAGCGACTCAGAGAGCGACTCCTCCATTAGTCACCGCTTCCTTCTGTGCTTCCCTGGGCGCTGTCACTGTGACGCCCAGAGGCGCTGTCACTGTGACGCCTAGTCTGCGCGCCCCGGAAGTCGGGGCGCAGCGGTTGAGGAGACCCGCTTTGGGTGGGCCAGGCTGCGCGAGGAACCCTCCGCCAGTCAGTGGCGGCCAGGTGACCCCGGGTGGTGGGAAGGCAAGGGGCGCTGGCGGGCGGGCCTGGGTGAGGTGAGGGAAAAGAAGCAGAGAGCCTACGAGGGGCGCTCCTCTCCCATCTGTTTCCGGCGGGCAGACAAGCTGTGGAGACGCTGCGCGGGGGTGGCGCCAGCTGAGGGGGTGGCGACAGGTATGCCTGCCTGCTGGCTGTTTGGCAGCTTCTCAGGTGCAGGCTCAGCCCTGCTTCTCCTAGAGCCATTCCCTCAGACTCAGAGAGCCTGCTTTGCACCCAGGGAGAGCAATTGAGCCCTGCTGGGCCACAGGGAGCGGAGCGAGGGGTTCCCCAGTGAGTCGATAAAGGACTGCAGGAAACCATTTCTGAAGAAGTCTCTCTCTTAAAACAGTTACTCTTTCGTTATTTAATTAATGAATGAGGAGTCCCTGTGAACTTCATGGAGGGAAAAGGAGCCACTTTAGGAATACCAACCAAGACAGGCAGATGGTCAAAGGGCAGGAACAGGAAATGCTTGTGCATTCAAGAAGGGCTTCTGGAGATGTCTAAACATTTTAGGAGCGCATTAATTCTCATCATAGGCCTCTTTATTATTTAGAAAAAATTATGCCCATTTTTTAACATGGGAATCTTTACTTGCTTCATAGCAAACTCCCCCAAACTCAGTGACATAAGATTTATAATTAAACATATCTGTGGAGCAGGATTCTTCTGACTTTGTAACTTCTATTGCTAGAAAAACAAAACAAAACAAAACAAACATGATTAAGGTGACTCGTGTAAAAGAACGCATTTACTTAGAGGCTTACTTATAGTTGTAAAGAGTTAGTCCATGATCACCAGGACAGGAAGCATGACAGCAGACAGTTAGACCTTGTGATGGAGAAGTAGCAGAGGAGCTCACAAATTGATCTGAAAGTTGCAGGCAGAGAGCCAGAGACCTAGAGAGCAAAAGAGAGAAAGAGAAAAAGAGACAGAGATTGGGGCTGGTGTGAGTTTTTGACACCTCAAAGCCCAACACCAGAGATATGCTTCCTCCAATATGGAACCTCCTAATCCTTTTCAAACAATTCCACTAACTGGAGACCAGTTAAGTATTCAAAGATACGAGCCTATGAGACCCATTCTCATTCAAACCACCACACCTTCCCTGTGTCTTCTGCTTGAATGACCTTCTCTCGGGCATTCAAAGTGTATTGGCTGTGGCTGTGAGTCACCTTACCACTTGACTTAGGAAAGATCTGATGACAAGCTCACAGATATGGTCACTGGCAGGATTCCTTTCCCCAGGAATAATAAGGACACCACATCATTACTAGCTATTGGCCAGAAGTGGCCCTCAGAGTGGACCTCTTCAAAATGGCAGCAGATTTTACCAAAATGTGCAAATCAAGAAGACAACAGCACCAGAAGAAAACCCAGGATGAGGTGACACGTTGTCACTTTTGCCATAATGTCTATTAAAATAATCTGCTAATCCAGCTCACTTTCATGCAGAGAGACTTTGACAAGGCCATTTACAACTGCATTTGACATCTGTGAAAAGCTCTGGTTCCTTTGACTCCAGGAGACTGCGCTTGCTCCAACCTTATCACATCACATTTCTAAACCAGAGGCTGACAAACCTCTTCTGCAATAAACTATGTACTTGGTATGTTAGGTCATGTGGGCCATATGTATCCATTGAAACTACTCATCTTCACCATTGTGGATGAAGTTAGTCACTGACAACATGTAAACAAATGGATATGATTTTATGTCACCAATACTTTTTTTTTCCAAAAATATACAATAAGCTGGACACTACAAGATGTGGTTAGTGATATCTGCTCTATATAAGACCAGACCACTGGGAGTACATTCCCAGATGTCAAGAAGTTCAGTTTGTTACCCACAATATATATGGCACCCCTAACCTGGATGACCTGTGCCACACCTAAAGAGGTTTTGGATGCTTCTGCAGGTAGCCTGTGACAAATAAAAATAAATGCCCATAGTTATCCCAGTGTAGTGAACTCCAGCAAGAAGAGGTCCAAGCTGGGGTTAGTTTTCAGTTTGTTTTTAATTAATCAACCTTTATACATATCGAATGCTCTGTTGGGTGCGGGAATAAGAAAGGAAGGGGAATTACAGGCAACACTGAAGTCAGTCAGGGCACCAGGTTGTGAGAAAGAAGGACTGAGAGCCAGCTGCTGCTCTTTAGAAACACATGCTTCTAGTTCAGGGGCAGATAGACCAAGGTCTGAAAAGGAAGGGTTCTGCATCTGAATCAACATGTTGTCTTGGACAGAACATAAAGGTTGCACTGCTGGTGATTGCCACACACAAAAGTAGAGTGTTCCTGAAGTCCAGGGTTCAGGGCAGAAATGACCTACTGAATCACATGGGACAATACAAACAAACATACTACTTTATATCATGTTTTTTTTTTTTTTTTTTTTTAGAAATGATTACAATGCAGTATTCATGAAACAAATTAGAAAACCAGTTATTTAAGAGGAAACTGCATGTTTCCTTCATTTGTTCTTGATGATTTTGGACAAAAAAATCACAATTTTGGATGGGATAGTCTTCATTAATGATTTGACAAGTTAATACAGTGTCAACTTTCTTCTGAGTTCCCTTTTAACATTTTTTTTTCCTTCCAAACTCCTGTGGCCTTTCTTTTAATTGGCAAAAGTAACATCCTCTTTTCCACACTGATTTCTATGTCCCTCTTGTTGATAGCTGCTGACATGCAGAATGAATTATAATGGAACAACAAGAGAAAACGTTCAGGAAAAACTCATCTTTTCCCTTAGTGTTTCTGGATCAAAGGTCAAGTTCAGGATGAAATTCTAGATAAGGTAGGCTGAACCAGAAAATCTCTGACTCATTGAAGGACACATGGAGACCTGAAGGTGCTATAGTTAAGTGGATGCTCCCTTGTGCAAGCAGCCAAAGGCATAGTTAGGAATGATGACTCAAGAAAGGGACAATAGGATCAAAAATTAGACAGTTTATGGAAACAGAGGAGAAAATGATAGTCCTTTAGGATGATGATAAATAGCTCTCTAAAGTGTCAAATATCATGGGGCTGCAACTTGCCTATACACTGTGGATTGGCCCCAAAAGTGGCCTGCAAGTTTTTCATCAGCTCTTCAGAAACAATTGGATGAAACACACGTTGCTAGGTTACACACAGATTGGTCCACTAAAAATTGGACCCAAGGCCTGGTACATGTTCTACCCCTGGGCTACAATCATAGACCCCAGGGGGAAAATCTGTGCTTGAAGTAGCACTATTTGAAGTGATTTAGTGAACCTGCTTTAGAAATCACTTATTTAATTATGGCTAATAATGCTTGGTAACGTTTTAATATTTTTGGTTTGCTTCCTTTAAGCACCTTCAAACATCCACAAGGAGAAGTATGTCCACCAATCTGTGGGACTTTCTAAACCTTAGTATTTCAAAGATGTTAAAATATCTGTACCTTTCAAATGATAAAGCTCTTTCAAAAACTTCAGTCATTTTCCTTCTTCATCTACAAGTATCTAACTTAGAAACAGACATCAACTATTTAAAGGTCCACAGAACTTGCTGTTACTGGCTGCCAATAGTCCCTCAGGCACTCCCTTTACCATAGTACAAATGGAAACTCACTATAGGTAATATATTTTACCTATAGGTAAAATTATAGGTGATAGTAACTATAGGTAAATTTGCTCCACACAGGCTTTGAGGTTCATGAGAAACCCAGGTCTCACTGAGTCCTATGCCACCATACAACATTCACTCAATGTGAAGGTTGCAGTCTGACACAAAGTTACACTGGCATTGGGTGTCAAATGGCTGGCTAGTTGACTCAACAGCCAAGGACATGCTTCCATGTACTGTCCCATCCTCTGTGCTCATGGGACCCTTAGTGCTTGGCAAAATTATGTCAAGAACATGCTAAAGTTAGTGTGAATATAGGTGTTCCTAGTGTGAGCCTCTGTATTCACCCTAACATGTAAATACATGTGTGCAAGTACTGCCCTAATCAGAATTGGGGGTTTTGTAGTTTTTGGTTTCTTTTTTTGTTTCCTTTGTCTAGACAGAGTTTCTCTGTGTACTCCTGGCTCTCCAGGAACTTACTATGTAGACCAGGCTGGTCTCAAACTCAGAGAACCATCTGCCTCTCCCTCCTGAGTGCTAACATTAAAGGCATGTACCACTATCACCTGGCTAGTCTTTTTTGTCTTGTTTTGTTTGTTTATTTGTTTGTTTGTTTGTTTGATTTTTTAGGGGAGGGGAAAGGTATTGTGTTATATGCTTTTGTTTGAACCACCCTTCTGGTGTAGCCTGGTTTGAAACTTTGATTTCCTCCTGCTTTCAACTCTCAACTGCTGGACTTACAGGACTGCCTACTTTCCTCATCTCTCTCTTTCTCTGATTGTGTGTATGGGATCATGTGATTATGTGTGTATATGTGTGTGAGAATCTGCATGTGCTTGCATGTGACAGTCTGAAGGTGAGCCTCACCACCTTTAATTGAGGCTGGGTTGCGCACTGACCATGAAGGGTAGCTATTCCAAAATGTCTACTAAAGTGCTTGCTCAGCGCATCCCATATCTCTGGTTCCTGAGTAGTGGGATTAAATGTCGACACCAGGCCTGCCCAGCTTTTATGTGGGTTCTAAGAATGCAAACACTGCTCTTCATGCTTATACAGAGTCATCTCTCCACCCCACCTCTATTTTATTCTTCAATTATGTAAATACCTTTTTCTCTTAGTGTCATCATCATACACACACACACACACACACACACACACACACACACCCTTTGAAGTTTTTCCCCAAACAATGTTCATAGCCAATGCTGAGAACCTATGTCAAGGGGCCTGGTGGATGTGCTCATGCTACAGATCTTGAAAGAGAACAATCATTGGGGAAGGCAGAGGCAGGTGGATCTCTGAGTTTGAGGCCAGCCTGATCTACAAATTAAGTACAGGACAGCTAAGGCTACACAGAAAAACCCTGTCCCCCAACTTCCTGCCCCCTGCCAGTGAAATACCTTCTCCAGCAAGGCCACACTTTCTAATTTTTCCCAAAACTGTTCCACTAATTTCAGAACAAGCATTCAAATACATGAGCCTGTTGGGGCCAGTCTCATTCAAGCCACCACACAGAGAAAGTAAGGTCATAGCAAGGTGATGCAGACAGAGACCTGACCATAGCTAATAAATGCTCTAGCCACCCAACACAGAGGAGGCAAAGAATAGTTTCTGTCTTTGGAGCTGGAGTGAGTATAGCTCTGTGACATCTTGATTGAAAGTTCAGCCTTTTTTACTATAGTAGTGAAGGCTTCTATTACAGTAATCTATTAATTCGGGCATAAAAACCTATATACAGACAAGTACACCACATGTTGTGTAGGTTCAGGGAGAGGGTGCACAAAGTTGTGAGAACATTAAGTATACTATGTGTTGTGAAAGGCAAAGATAAATAGTAGGCATAGTTTCAACATCGGAATTGTAATGCTTTTAGCCCAGCAATGGTGGCACTCACCTTTAATCCCAGCATTCAGGAGGCAGAGGCTGGTGGATCTAGTCTACAGAGTGAGTTTCAGGACAGTCAGAGCTACACAGAGAAACCCTAACTTAAAAAAAGAAAAGAAGTGTAATGTAATGGTTTTAATTTAAATGTACTTTTTTAAAGACACAGAGCACAGTATGCTACATAAATTTTACAGCTTGATAAGGCAAATCAAGTTTTCTTACTAGTCTTCATAATATTCTTTCTTCTCTCTCTCTCTCCCTCCCTTCTTCACTCTCTTTCAGCTCTGCCACATTTCAGTAAAGAGATAGGTTATATAAGTATCTGGGTTAGTGGCAAAATTAAATTTCGGATTGAGATTTGAGCTGGGATGTCCTAAAAACAGAAGCCCAAAAGCCATAAATGATCTTTCCAGATGCCATTAGAAGATCACCAGGGATGCTGAATCTCATGCTGTTACATCTGAACCATTAGATGCCTCACATCACACCTACCCACTTACAAACCCAACATCATCAGGAGCTCGTCTTGTGCTGCCAGGTGTTCCAGGCCAGCTTTCTAGAACACCAGAGTCTGCCACAGGGTGTCTGATAGAAGAGGTTGAGGGCGGTCTCCCAAATTCATTTGAAGGGAAAGGAAGCAGGAGAGTAAGGTGTGGGGAGGAGCGTGTCTAGGCCTTGATGAACACTCAGGAAGTCTGCCTCCAGCTTCCCCTAGGGAGATCATGAGCACATATAGATCACATAATTGTCTCTTCCCCCTGAGTAAGAGCTCAAATCCTTATAATCTGTACTACTTACTTATTATCTGCAAGCCATATCACTCACATGGTGGAACAACATTCTGCATGGGTGGCTAAGGAGCCACTGGCAACCAGCACTCCCAGAAGCCCTCAGGTGGGCACTGCTTAGAGCACTAAGACATTCAAAGTGGTACATGCCTCCTACTGAAAACATTTTTTAAATGGATGGGTAATAACTAATTTCATCTCAAAGAGTACATTGCTTAAGAAATATCTGAGTGAGAAATGAAAAGAGACACAAATATTACCGAACATACTTGGAATTTCATGATTCTTCCAACTCATATGAGGGACATACACACAGCAAATATGTTCACATTTTCATATGGGAATCAGCTTTTAAAATCCAGATTTAAAAAGGACCCCACGTCCATAAATATGTGTGATGGCTCATCTTGGCTCTCAACTTCACACACCTAAGAAGAGGGAATCTCAACCGAGGAATTGCCATCAGGTTGGCCTGTGGGCATGTCTGTGGGGCATTTTTCTTCATTTCTAATTGACGTAGGGTGGCATAGTCCATTGTGGGCCTTTGGCATGTTCCTCAGGCTAGAGAACTTGGAACTATATAAGAAAGGTGATTGAACCTCAGCTGACGTGTGGACGAGTAAGCAGTGTTCTTCTGTGGTCTCTGCTTCAGTTCCTGCCTTCTGCATCCTCCTTTGACTTCCCTCAAGGCTGGACTATAACACAGAAGTGTAAGACAGATAACCTTTTCATCCACCAACCACCTTTTGGTCATTTTATTTATTTACAGCAACAGAATGCAAACTCAGACAGCCAGGCTATGCCTGTACTCTTCACCCTGACCCTGCCATGTTTGGTTCTGAGGTCTCTATGCCTTGCTCAACTCAGCTCTGTCGGCCAAGTACCAGTTTGTCTGTGCCTCCGTGGCTTGTCTCACTCTGTACTGACTCAATAGGTACAAATCAAATGGACTTAATGTTTTGTGAGTATGCTGAACAAGTATTCAGCTTCTATTTGTTGTGGTACAAACAAGTGTACCACACTGTGGGGGAGAAAGTGCTCTCCTGTTTAATAACTGCTGAAGCTCTAGCAATGTGGCTAAGACATCTTCTCAAACAGAAATTGCAAAGGCAAATACCCCATACAACCACTATAGGAGAGTGAACAATGCCAGGTAGAGAATAATAACAAACTGATGGGCATGAAATTGCAATTCAGAGTGCTTATAAATACTTCACAGGACAACTAAAATACCTGTGTGAGGCAGGGTTTGTCAGTGGGTCACCAGTAGGTGGTCTGAAGGGTCTGAATTCCCAGAGCTGAAAGTGCCAACCGATTACAGATGTCCTGGATCTATCTCCTGTTTGCCTGGGTCTCCAAGGAGCCCAACACTGTTGTTGATTGTCTCTACCTACCTTGGGTAAAACAAAGCACCAGATATGCCAGACATGTTACATAAATTAATGTGTGAATTATATGTCAATCAATCAGTAAATCTTATAAGATGGAGAATATAGTTGCATTGTTAGTGTTTGTCTATCATACATGAAGCCCTTAGTTTGATTCCTAGTACTGCATAAATCAGGCATAGAGGTAAATGCCTGCTAGCCCACAACTGGTAGGTTGATTGCAGGAGTATCAGAACTCTGCATCATCTTCAGCTAAATAGCAAGTTTGAAGTCATCCTGAAATACATGAAACCCTGACAAAAAAAGCTGGGTGGTGGTGGTGCACAACATTAATCCCAGCACTCAGAAGGCAGAAGCAGTTACATCTGTGAATTCAAGGCTAGCCTGGTCTACATATTGAGTTGTTTACAGCCAAGGATACACAGTGCATTTCCCAGCAATAAATGGTGGCTCACAACTGTCTATAACTTGTTTGAAGGATTTTGATGCTCTTTTCTGGCCTTAATGCAGGCAAAACACACATACTCATAAAACAACAACAACAAAAATAACAACACATATTTTTATGTTTTAAATGTCTTTAAAATGATTACAAGGCTGGAGGCATAACACTTGCCTTGTACATGTGAGATCCTGAGCTTCCTGTATGGTGATTTGAATGAGAAATGCCCCCAAAGTCTTGGTTTCCTATTGATGACTTTGGCTGAGGAGGTTTGGGAGGAAGTATATTTCTAGGAATGGGTGTTGAGTGCCTAAGGCCTCACTCTACTTCCCAGGTCATTCTTTTTGCTTCATGCTTGTGGTTCATGAAGTGTGTTCTCAACTTCCTGTTCCTGCTGCCATGCTTTCTGCTTGTGCCCATGCCTCTGCTCTGCCATCACAGACTCATAAACCTTAAGTTAGGTAAGGTAATACTGGAGCGTTAAACCCAAATAAACTCTTTCTTCTGTAAGTTAGTATGGCATCATGTTGTAGCACAATAGAAAAGTAATTAATATTGGCTCTCAAAAAATGACACGTTAAGGTAAGCTTTTACAATGGCTAACAATCACTGCTGTGCTTTCCCCACTTGTAACACAAACAAGTGATTCCTAGATACTAGTACAACGGATTTGTGTAAATCTAGACTATTCCATAGATTGGAATAGAGAATTCTGGTCAGTTCAATATCCTGAAGTCCCAGAGGCTGTCTGGAATGTTGTGGGTTTTCTTTCCTATAGCAAATAAAATACCACAAAGTCTGGAATATGGTATACTCTAAATAAAATAGTTTCATCCTTTCCCCAAAAGCAGTTCTAAGGGTTTGCAATATATATATGTAGGTATTTTAAGGTTTTAATATATGTTAATATATGTATGAAAAAATATATATATATATGCTGGGCAGTGGTGGCACATGCCTTTAATCTGGGAGGGAGATCTCTGAGTTAGAGGCCAGACATCCTTTATAGAGTGAGTTACAGGATAGCCAAGGCTACACAGAGAAATCCTGTTTGTTTGTTTGTTTGTTTGTTTTAAAGGGTGGTCAAATTGTTTTTTTTTTTTTTTTTTTTTCAATGCAGTTTATTCAGGAACCTTGAACAATCATCTGACCCTGGGGAAAGCCAGCCCACAGCTTAAATAGCCTCTGGGTAGCCAACCCCAGCATGCCATGTGAGCAATGCAGATAGGTCCACATACATGGAAGCAAGCCAGATCCTCAGCCTTAGCCAAATGTGGAGTTGTTTGTGACAGAGAGAACTCACCATCAGGAAGGTGGAAGGCGGAAACCAGCTCCATCTTTAAGGCATAGCATTCCACAGCTCTCTACAGTTCCCCCTTTTTGTTTTAGACGCTTCAGGCAAAAGTAGAGGTCTGATCTCTGATATTAGAAATAAATTGGGACTTTGTACTGATGTTCATTTAGGTGTCATTCACCCAAAGAGCATCAGACACGTCTGATACCTCTTTCTCTGAGGCGGGACCTGGGCCATTAACCCGCATGCAATCAGACATGCTCTTCTCTGGGTCGAAAGCGGCTGACCCTGTGTGCAGTGCTTAGCCTCTCATCCTGAGCATAACATTTTAGCTTTTTATGGTAGCCAACCATGCTTGGGGAGACTGTCCTGCTTCAATGGCTGTAAAGGCCTGAATGGTCATGGCTGCGTTATGCTGTTGTGAGACTCTAATCTTGCATATATACCACAGGCAAACCAAGGAGACCAACACCAGAAGTCCTGCTAATGCTCCCATGCCCGCCCATTCCTTCAGATGATTCATGGCTGCAGCAATCCATGATGATAATACTGTGGCTAGTCCTGCGTCCACTCTGGTAGAATTTACCGTGACAATGGCCACTCTCAGCTGCTCCATCGTAGTATCGAATTCTCCAGTCCAATTACCTAAAATATAGCTAGACAATTGTTTAGACAGATTTGCAGCACAGGGAAAATTCTCATGTTGTATGCTAGTGACTCAAAGTCCAGCATACTTTCATTGACAGCCAAGTTGAGCAATTTGCCATAGGGTATCAATTTGCTCCTGCACGAGGTCAATCCTCTGATTGAACACCATCAAGCCTCCTTTTAGTTGAGCATTAATTCCTTTTTGTACCTCTAAGGCATGAGCTACATTGGCTAAAAGGTTGTTCAGGGTCTGAGTAGTCTGCACAGTATGACTACTGGCTAATGCTGCGGTGGTAGCTCCAACAGCCGCCAATGAGATGGCAGTAACAATGGTGGCTGTAATTCCAAGATCTCTTTTCTGTCTGAAGAGAGTCATAGCGTGAAGGGCATCAACGGGCACAGGCACCCAGCGAGGCATGTGAGTAACCAGCTAGTAAATTTACTAGCATTCCAGCATTGGACAAAAAAGCAAGTATCATTACCACAATTACTTGGCTCTATCTGGCTAATAATGAATAAAAATGGGGGATACAAGAAACAGGTATGGGCTTATAGGATATATTATGAGAAGCCTTAACCCCCTCGTTGGAACATCCTGCATCAGTTGTAGAACTAGCAGTGGTGGTGTCCGAGGTCTGAGTAGGTTCAGGAGACCATTGCCCCCGGGGGTGAGACGTGCTCTATGTAAATTGACTAACTCCATATTTTCCTCCACTTTTGAAAGTCATTTAAGGTTCTTAAATTGTTTTTTCCCTTTTTTTAAAATTTTTCATCAATTACACTTTATTCATTCTGCATCCCCCCATAAGCCCCTCCCTCCTCCCCTCCCAATCTCACCCTCCCTCCTCCCTCTGCATGCATGACACTCCCCAAGTCCACTGATAGGGGAGGTTCTTCTCTCGTTTCTGATCTTAGTCCATCAGTTCACATCAAAACTGACTGCATTGTCCTCTACTATGGCCTGGTAAGGCTGCTCCCCCTCAGGAGGAGGTGACTAAAGAGCAGGCCAGTCAGTTCATGTCAGAGGCAGTCCCTCTTCACATTACTATGTAACCCAATTGGACTCTGAACTGCCCTGGGCTACATCTGTGCAGGGGTTCTGGGCTATCTCTATGAATAGTACTTGGTTGGAGTATGAGTCTCTGGGAAGTTCCCTGTGTTCAAATTTTCTTGTTCTGTTGCTCTCCTTATGGAGACCCTGTCCTCTCCAGCTCTTACTATTTCCCAGTTCTTACCTAAAATTCCATTCACTCTGCCCAACAGTTGCCCATCAGGCTCAGCATCTGCTTTGATAGTCTGTAGGGCAGAGGGTTTCAGAGGCCCTCTGTGGTAGGTTCCTAGGTTGTTTCCTGTTTTCTTCTTCTTCTGATGTCCATCCTCTTTGCCTTTCCAGATGGGGATTGTACATTTTAGTTAGGGTCCTCTCTCTTGATTAGTTTCTTTAGATGCACAGGTTTTGGTGGGTTTGTCCTATGTTGTATGTCTATATTAGTGAGTATATACCATGTGTGTCTTTTTTCTTCTGGGACAACTCGTTCAGGATGATCTTTTCCAGATCCCACCATTTACCTGCAAATTTCATGATTTCTTTATTTTACATTGCTGAGTGATATTCCATTGTGTAGATGTACCACAATTTCTGCATCCATTCTTCAGTTGAGGGGCATCTGGGTTGTTTCCAGCTTCTGGCTATTACAAATAAAGCTGCTACAAACATGGTTGAGCAAATTTCCTTTTTGTGTGCTTGAGCCTCTTTTGGATATATGCCTAGGAGTGGTATGGCTGGATCTTGGGGAAGCACTACTCCTAGTTGTCTGAGAAAATGCCAGATTGATTTCCAGACTGGTTGTACAAGTTTAGATTCCCACCAGTAATGGAGAAGGGTTCCTTTTTCTCCACAACCTCACCAACATGTGTTATCACTTGAGTTTTGGATCTTGGCCATTCTCATGGGTGTAAGGTGAAATCTCAGGGTTGTTTTGATTTGCATTTCCCTAATGGCTAGTGAGGTTGAACATTTCTTTAAGTGCTTCTCTGCCATTTGGTATTCCTCTACAGAGAATTCTCTGTTTAGCACTGTTCTCCATTTTGTAAGTGGGTTACTTGGTTTGCTGTTTTTCAGCTTCTTTAGTTCTTTATATATACTGGATATGAGTCCTCTGTCAGATAAAGGGTTGGTGAAGATTCTTTCCCAATCTGTAGGCAGTCGCTTTGTTTTGATGACGGAGTCATTTGCTTTGCAGAAGCTTTTCAGTTTCATGAGGTCCCATTTATTGACTGTTGCTCTTAGAGCCTGTGCTGTTGGTGTTCTGTTCAGGAAGTTTTCCCCTGTACCAATGAGTTCTAGGGTATTCCCCACTTTTTTTTCAAGCCGATTTAATGTGTCTGGTTTTATGTTGAGATCTTTGATCCACTTGGACTTCAGTTTTGTGCAGGGTGACAAGTATGGATCTATTTTCATTTTTATACATGTAGACATCCAGTTGGACCAGCAACATGTGTTGAAGATGCTATCTTTTTTCCATTGCATGGTTTTGGCGTCTTGTCAAATATCAGGTGTCCATAAGTGTGTGGGTTCAATTCTGGGTCCTCTGTTAGGTTCCATTGATCCAACATTCTGTTTCTATGCCAGTACCATGAAGTTTTTAAAACTGTTGCTCTATAGTACAACTTAAGATCAGGGATGGAGATACCTCCAGAAGATCTTTTATTGTAGAGGATTGTTTTAGCAATTCTGGGTTTCTTGTTATTCCATATGAAGTTGAGAATTTTTCTTTTCAGGACTGTAAAGAATTTTGTTGGTAATTTGATGGGCATTGCATTGAATCTGTAGATTGCTTTTGGTAAGATGGCCATTTTTGCTATGTTAATCCTGCCAAGCCAGGAACATGGGAGATCTTTCCATCTTCTCATATCTTCTTCTAGATCTTTCTTCAGAGATTTGAAATTTTTTTCATACAAGTCTTTGACTTCCTTGGTTAGGGTTAATCCGAGGTACCTTATATCATTTGTGGCTATTGTTAAGGGTGTTGTTTCCCTAATTTCTTTCTCAGCCCTTTTGTCTTTTGTATACAGGAGGGCTACTGATTTTTTTGAGTTAATTTTGTATCCGGCCACTTTGCTGAAGGTGTTTATTAGCTGTAGGAGTTCCCTGGTAGAGTTTTTGGGGTCACTCATGTATACTATCATATAATCTGCAAATAGTGATAATTTGACTTCTTCCTTTCCAATTTGTATCCCCTTGATCTCCTTCAACTGTCTTATTGCTCTAGCAAGGACTTCCAGAACTATGTTGAAGAGATATGGAGAGAGTTGGCAGCCTTGTCTTGTCCCTGATTTCAGTGGGATTGATTTAAGTTTCTCTCTGTTCAGTTTGATGTTGGCTATAGGTTTGCTGTATATTTCCTTTACTATGTTTAGATATGTGCCTTGTATCCCTGATCTCTCCAATACTTTAAACATGAATGGATGTTGGATTTTGTCAAATGCTTTTTCAGCATCTAGGGAGATTATCATGTGTTTTTTTTTTTTTTTCTTTCAATTTGTTAATATGGTGTATCACATTGATGGATTTCCGTATATTGAACCACCGCTGCATACCTGGGATGAAGCCTACTTGGTCATGGTGGATGATATCTTTGATGTGTTCTTGTATTCGGTTTGCGAGTATTTTGTTGAGTATTTTTGCATCAATGTTCATACGGGAGATTGGCCTGAAGTTCTCTTTTTTGGTTGGGTCTTTGTGAGGTTTAGGTACCAAAGTGACTGTGGCTTCATTGAATGAGTTTGGTAATGTTGCTTCTGTTTCGATTTTGTGGAATAGTTTGAAGAGAATTGGAGTTAGCTCTTTTTTGAATTTCTGGTAGAATTCTATGCTCAATTTGTTGACCTGTCCTTTGTTGAGAGTGGGTGTTGAACCACTATTAGTGTGTGGGGATCTATATGTGGTTTAAGTTTTATCAATGTTTCTTTCACAAATGTGGGTGCCCTTGTATTTCAGGCATAGATGTTCAGCATTGTGATGTCTTCTTGGTGGAATTTTCCCTTGATGAGTATGAAGTGTCCTTCCCCATCTCTTTTGATTAATTTTGGTTGAAAGACTATTTTATCAGATATTAGAATGGCTACTCCTGCTTGCTTCTTGCGTCCATTTGCTTGAAAAGCTGTCTTCCATCCCTTTACCCTCAGGTAATATCTATCTTTGTGACTTAGGTGTGTTTCTTGTATACAACAGATTGCTGGGTTTTGTTTATGCATCCATACTGTTAGTTTGTGTCTTTTTTTTTGGAGAATTAAGTCCATTGATATTGAGAGAGAGTAATGACCAGTGGCTGTTAGATCCTTTGAATTTGATGTTGGCTGTTGTCATATGGTTGTGTGCTTGGTTGCTTTTTGTTTTACTGTAGTGGGGCTATTTATTTCCTGTGTTTTCTTAAATGTAGCTAGCTTTCTTGGGTTGTATTTTCCCTTCAAGTGTCTTCTGTAATGCTGGATTTGTTTGTAGGTATTGTTGAAATTTGGTTTTGTCATTGAATATCTTGCTTTCTCCGTCTATGAGGACTGAGAGTTTTGCAGGGTATAGTAGCCTAGGCTGACATCTGTGTTCTCTTAGGGTCTGCATGATATCCGTCCAGGCCCTTCTGGCTTTCATAGTCTCTGTTGAAAAGTCAGGTGTGATTATAATGGGTTTGCCATTATATGTTACTTGGCCTTTTTCTCTTGCAGCTTTTAGTATTTTTTCTTTGTTCTGTATACTTACAGTTTTGATTATTATGTGGCGGGAGGATTTTCTTTTCTGGTCTAATTTATTGGGTGTTCTATAGGCCTGTTGTATTCTTATTGGCCTCTCCTTTAAGTTGGAGAAATTTTCTTCAATGATTTTGTTGAAAATATTTTCTGGGCCTTGGTGCAGGGAATCTTCTTTTTCCTCTATTCCTATTATTCTTAGGTTTTGTCTTTTTATGTTGTCTTGAATTTCTTGGATGGTCTGTGTCAGGAATTTTTTAGATTTAACATTTTCTTTGACAGATACATCTATTTCTTCCATTGTATCTTCCACCCCTGAGATTCTTTCTTCCATTTCTTGTAGCCTATTGGTTATGCTAACCTCTGTAGTTTCTGCTTTCTTCCCTAACTTCTTTCTCTCCACAATTTCTTCCATTTGTGTTTTTTATTAATTTTTCCAATTCTATCTTCAGGTCTTGAGCTATTTTGTTGGTTTCCTTCCCCTGTCTGACTGTATTTTCATGGTTTTCCGTCAATTCCTTCAGCTGTTTGTTTGAACAATCGACTGTTTCTTTTATTTCATTCAATGATTTAAGCATTTCCTCTTTAAAGGCCACATACGGTTTGGCTGCAGCTTCTTCTAATTCTTTTCGTATTTTATTTGTTTCCTCTGTTATCATCTTCTTGAGCATAGATGTTAGGTCGTTTCCTTGAATTTCATTTATGCTGGGGTGTCTAGGGCTATTTGCCCCTGGATAACTGGGTTCTGGAGATGCTATAATGCTCTGGCTTTTGTTGGTTGAACTTTTACGCTGTCCTCTACCCATTGGGCTATCTTAGTTGTTTGAATTTAGTTTCTGGTTGTTCCTGGACTGTTGTAGTGGAAGGAATCCCTTTGGCAGGAAGATGGTTTTTCCTCTAGGAAGCCTTCCCAGCTTTTTGGGTATAGTCCCTGGATGTCCGGTGTTTTTCAGGAGTTGCTACAGCTCACCTCAGGCATAGAGACCTGGGTGGTAACTGTGGTCCTGATTAGTCAAGAGGGCTCTCCTCTCAATGGGAGAAGTCCTGGAGACAGCTGCCCTCCTTCTGTGTTTCTTGCTGTAAATTTAGTGATCAGCTGCTGTAACCTGTGTGTCCTGTGGTTTGGTCGGTTTTGTGAGGGATAACTGGTTGCCCCTTGGAGCAGTATCTGGGGGTTGATCTCAGGGTTCCCGGTCTTTTGTAGGTCTGAGGTTGGGGTTCTGTGCCCCAGAACCCAAGAGGTAATCTGTGGCGGGTGAGTACTGCTCTGGTGTCTTGGGGCACTCAGTTCTGTCTGTAAGGAGTAGTTGGTACGAAGCAGGCCTCTGAGCTGGTGGAGCGTGGGCTCACCTGCTAGTCTGCGGGAGCTGAGTTTCCAAACACTCTTTGCTCCCTGTTTGGGCCCAGATCTGTGATGGCTGGCCGTACTCACCTGTTTGTGATCTGCAGTCTGCTAGACTTTCCCTAGGTGACCCCAGCAGCACAGTTTCTTTCTTCTCTGTGGGGTCCTGTCTGGACAGGGGTTCCCAGTCCCTGTTGTACTGGGGTGCGCAGCTTGTCAGTACCGCTGAGCTGAGCGCAAACCTCTCCGAGCATGGCAGGAGCTCGGCTGCGATGGTGGCAGAGACCTTCTAGGGAAAGACTGGGTGACCTGGATCAGACCCACAACCCTGCTTCCCCGTGGGGTCCCCCCGTGACTGGGACTCCCAGTCTCAGGTATCCTTGTGCCCATGGATCAGCCTGGGAAAGTGACTGGGACACGCTCACGTGCGGCTCCAGCCTGGAGACCCAAAGCCTGCTTTACCCGGGATTTCTTCCGGGTTCTGGCTGGGTAGCCGTGAGTGGACCGGACCAATTCCTACACCGTGGGAGCCTCCCCTCACCTGGGAAACAGGATCAATGTAGTTTCAGGGCCCTGAGTTCAGTCTCCTGGTCTCTGCACAGAGAGTGCTGTCCTGCTTCTCAGACATGCTGTTCTCCCGGCGCTGCCATCTTGGCTCCCCTGAGAAATCCTGTTTTAAATAACCAGTATATATATGTATATATATATATATATATATATATATATATATAGAGAGAGAGAGAGAGAGAGAGAGAGAGAGAGAGAGAGAGAGATTGTATCAACTTCTTTATTTTTATTAATTACACTTTGTTCACTTTGTATACCCCCATAAGCCCCTCCCTCCTCCCCACACGATCCTACCCTCCCAACCCCTTTCTTCAGGCATGCTCCTCCCCAAGTCCACTGATGGGGGAGGTCCTCCTCTCCTTCCTTCTGATCTTAGTCTATCAGTTCTCATCAGGAGTGGCTGCATTGTCAAATTCTGTGGCCTTGTAAGGCTGCTCCCCCCTCAGGGGGAGGTGATCAAAGAGCAGGCCAATCAGATTATGTCAGAGGCAATCCCTCTTCCCATTACTATGTAACCCACTTGGACACTAAACTGCCATGGGCTACATCTGTGCAGGGGTTCTAGGTTTTCTCCATCCATGGTACTTGTTTGGAGTATGAGTCTCTGGGAAGACCCTTGTGTTCAAATTTCTGGTTCTGTTGCTCTCCTTGTGGAGTTCCTGTTCTCTCCAGATCTTACTGTTTCCCACTTCTTACATAAGATTCCATGCACATTGCCCAACATTGGGCCATAAGTCTCAGCATCTGCTTTGATAGTGTGCAGGGCAGAGCCTTTCACAGGCCCTCTGTGGTGGGTTTCTAGCTTGTTTCCTGCTTTGTTCTTTTTCTGATGTCCTTCCTCTTCGCCTTTCGGGATGGGGATTGAGCATTTTAGTCAGGGTCCTCTCTCTTCATTAGTTTCTTTAGATGTACAGATTTCAGTAGGTTTGTCCTATATTACATATCTATATGAGTGAGTATATACCGTGTGGGTCTTTCTGCTTCTGGGACAGCTCACTCAGGATGATCCTTTCCAGGTCCCACCATTTACCTGCAAATTTCATGATTTTCTTATTTTTTGTTGCTGAGTAATATTCCATTGTGTATATGTATGACAATTTCTGTGTCCATTCTTCAGTTGAGGGACATCTGGGTTGTTTCCAGCGTCTGACGATTACAAATAAAGCTGCTACAAACATGGTTGAACAAATGTCCTTAATGTGTACTTGAGCCTCTTTTGGATGTGCCTAGGAGTGCTATGGCTGGATCTTGAGGAAGCACTATTCCTAGTTGTCTGAGAAAGTGCAAGATTGATTTCCAGTGTGGTTGTACAAGATTTTATCAACTTTTGAAAGTTTGAAACAGAGGTAGGAATTTAAAAAATTTTTGTTCAGTAGTGGGAGTCACAAATTTAAGAAACACTTCCTGGGCTCTGATGCCTTCTCCTTGCCTTGGTTTGGGTATGGCACAAGTATTATCCCAAAAGACCACATGTTGGAAGTCTGGTCTCATTGTGGTAGTATTAAAGAGAGGTGGAATGTTTAAGAGAGTCTTGTAAAAGGTCAATATGTCATTGTTTTATGCACTTAGGTGGGATTAAAGACTTTATCATGGAATCCTGGTACATCCCCTTGAGAATGGGCACTAGTCCAAAGAGAAAAACTGGCTTTCTTTATGTGCTCCTACTATACTGTCTATCATTTCCAAGTATAGCCAGAAAGCTACCCTAGAATTGAACAGAAAATCCAAGACCATGCACTTGGACTTCCAGGACCATGAGCTAAGTAAATG
Source organism: Meriones unguiculatus (assembly GCF_030254825.1). NCBI lineage: Eukaryota > Metazoa > Chordata > Mammalia > Rodentia > Muridae > Meriones > Meriones unguiculatus. The sequence continues at coordinate 149,778,133 of NC_083369.1, forward strand.
TATGTTCTTTAAATTTTCCCAGCCTCATTACCTTATTGCCTCATTGTCTTAGAGCAAAATGGACAAATACATCTCATATATAAATGTCTCTGTCATCTGATCTGGGCACTGACACACATTTTTTGGACCTGTATGTCCATATATGCCTCCCACCTTGTGGGGACTGGTCCCACATATCAGACCTTGCTTGAGGTGCAGGCCCCATCAAACCTTTTGGCTGTTGTACACTAAATCGCACTCTCTGGCCCTGCACAGAAGACATTTTCCTTGCACCCTCATGTGCTCTCACCCCTTCTAACACTTTCCAGCCAAGTAATTCAGTAAGAAAGTGAAGGGGTAGAAAGAAAAGTAACACATTTCTTTTCAATGTTCTCATTTCTCTTCAGTAAGTACTACAATTCCCTTCTCTTCCCCTAGACATGACAGAGAGTATAAAACATTCCCTCAAGAGGGACTGCCTCTGACATAATCTGATTGGCCTGCTCTTTGATTACCTCCCCCTGAGAGGGGAGCAGCCTTACCAGGCCACAGTAGAGGACAATGCAGCCACTTTTGATGAGAACTGATAGACTAAGATCAGAAAGGAGAGGAGAACCTCCCCTATCAGTGGACTTGGGGAGTGGCATGCATACAGAAAGAGGAGGGAGGGTGGGATAGGAGGGAGGGGCTTATGGGGGGATACAAAATGAATAAAGTGTAATTGATAAAAAATTTAAAAAAATCCCTCAACAAATGGTGTTGGGTGTGAATGGCTACTCTATGAATTTATAGCTAACTGTCTAAACTTGAAGGACTAAGTCTAATATATGAAGTAAAAGGAAGGGATTGGGTATCCCCAGTCCTTGCTTTCTTTCTTCATACATTGATCAGGCTTTTCCATATTTAGTGTCATAAGCCCAATTTTCTCTTTATTTGCACTAAATTTCTTCAGAGATGCACTTCATCCATGTTCTGAGTCTCCTTCTTTGTAAGTCTCTTCACTGCCCAGCCAGCTCCAGGCTCCTCTTTTACAATCCAAACACCTTTACATCTACCTTGTAGATCTTGATTCCATATGACTTGGTATATTGTCATGGTTTGAATAGGTATGGCTCACATAGAATCCTGTGTGAGGAATTTTGGATGCTTAGCCTAAGGGGAGTGGCACTATTAAGAGGTGTGGTCCTGTTAGAGTAAGTGTGGTTTTGTTGGAGAAAGTGTGTCACTGTGTGGGTGGGCTTTGAGGTCTCCTGTGCTCAAGCTCAAACCAATTGTGAATTCCAGATTCCTCCTTGCTGCTTGTGGATCAAAATGAAGAATGCTCAGCAACTTCTCCAGCACCATGTCTGCCTGCACACTGCCATGCTTCTCACCATTAAGATAAAGGGCTAAACCTCTGAAATTGTAAGCCAGCCCCAATCAAATATTCTCCTTTATAGGAGTTGCCATGCACATGGTATCTCTTCACAGCCATAAAACCCAAACTGAGACAGCATTGATCACTAACTTTCTCATGTGTACAAATTTTACCTTCTGAAATAGAAGTTCCTTGAAGATATGCTTCCCAGTGATTTCCAAGATCTGTTGAGCAACAGACACCAGCCATTCTCTTGAATAGGAAGTGAGCATACTTCCAGAAGTGTGTCCACTAGACAGTTAATGTTTTTTTTTTCTTTTCTTGAGCTCACTATGTTGAGGGTAAACATAGAGAAAAAACGTTCAGTAACTGTGCAATTGAAGTCAAACTGCTGTGAATATCAACTATGATCTCCACAGAAGAACAGACCACAGATACATGAGTGATACATGACACCCATTACATTGGAATGTGTGCAAGCTTATATGGATAGCTTCATTTAGACTCCTGCGTTTCTGTCTCCTGTACTTCATACTAACCCTAAATTAGAGAGTTTCACTGAACATGGATGTGCAATTACATTTATAAACTACAGAAAGATACCAAGTATGATGATGCACATCAGCAATCCCAGGACTTCAGATATAGAGTCAAGAGGATCAGGAGTTCAAGGCCAGCCTGTGCTTCATAGCAACTTCAATTTCTCCCTGAGAGACATAAGACCACATCTCAAAGAAGAAAAACAACTAAACAGAAGCTGGAGAGATAGGTCAGTGGTTAAAAACATGTATCACTCTGTGGGGCTCTCAAGTTCAGTTCTCACCACAAATACCAGGATGTTCACACTGTCAATAACACCAGCTCCAGGGTATCTGATGCTCCCTGCTGAACTCCACAGGTACATTCTCTAACAGGTGTACAAATGCTTATGCACACATACACACATACACATAATTAACAATAAGATATATCTTTTGAAATAAATAAATCTTAAAGTGAACCATAGAGATTTAGATGGTCTTTTGTTACAGGATTGCAGTTTGACAAAGGCATGCCACTTGCTGCAAAGGTAGAGGAAGACTAGCTTCCTCGTGTAAGCCTTATTGTACCACAGTGATGCTGTTTAAGAATGCTGCTCTTCACAGAAGCTGTGAGTTATTTAGTATGTGCAGTAGCATGTGCTTTGAGTGTTTGAGCTCCTTATAATAACTAATAAGAACTGTGTCAAATAACATAATCTCTAAGTAACAGAGGTTGGATATTTTTACAGGTTGCTTTCAGTTGTTCTTGATCTTGCTGTTATTTATTTTGAGACAGGACCTCATGCATGTAGTTGAAGCTGGCCTTAAACTGATCCTCTTACCTCATCAATGCTGGGATTACAGGTGTGAGCCACCATGCCACCTGAGATACCATATAGTAAGCAGGGTGGGCAAAGAGTGACCCTTAATAGGTAGATCCAAGTCACAGAAAGTATCAAATGTGGGGAATCTTGACTGTCAGACCAGTGTGTTTTCTTACAGTCCTATAGATATCATCTATTTTTCCCTCTCTTTGGTGTTCACAATCACAAATAAGATAGTAGCTTTGAGTTGCACCCTATATTCAGGTGCTTTAAAATCGCCCTGATGGGACATCCTCCAAATAGATCCATAGCCTAACAACATCACACAGTCAATCCCCACCCTCATTGCATCCATAACCTGCTGCCAGCATAACAGTTGTGGCTCCACTCAGCTGAGCTCTGTTCCTTTAAGGATGGAAGCAGGGAGGAACGCATGCAGGTCGACAGCACAACATGCGAGCTGTGAACATGATCCTGAGCTCTAGCATGCACAGTGGGGTGATGAGAAAATGTACACAGTGCTCTTTCCTTCTAGCAAAAAACAAGAGGAGACAAAAGATACCTCATATAGAGAAGAGGGGAAGGGAATTTTTAAATCCTATCTTTGAAGCCATTTTTAGGGAATTTTACCCTATCAAATATAAAGGTTGTTGTTGTTGTTTCTTAAATAGATCATCTGAGTCCTGTTCTATAAACAATTGAACACAGGTGTGTACATATCCAGGCACTTGTCTGGTTAGTTTCCCAGGGAATGGCAAACCTCTATCCTTACTTTCATTTTTTGGGTTGAGGCTTTGCTGTGCTTGGTCCTGAGTTCTCTTGTTCCCTTGAAGTACTCAAAGGAAAGTACTCTGGTGCCAGCACAGGGTAGGCCTATAGAGAGAACAGTTTGTGCAGGTTCTCCTGGTCTACTGTTTGCTTGCCACCACCCTATTAAAAAGTATAAAACCCAGGGATGAGGGTGGCACACCACTGTAAACAAGGCTGGAGGGCTGCGGCTGTAGCTCAGGGTGGTGGTGCACTTGCTCACATACATGTTTATGGGAGACCCTGGGTTCAACCCCAGCACTGCAGAAAAAGAGATTGGACAACCGCAGGCAGGATCAGTCAAATGCACATTTGGTTAAAAGTTTTTTTTTTTTTTTTTTTGTCTGCAAACTGAGTAAGAAATGAGTGTGTCTCTGTGTATGTGGACATGCACTTGCTACCTTTGCGTGTATGGAGGTCAGAAGACAACCAGATTGAAAAAAACAAAACAAACAAACAAAAAAAACAGTAGTAGAAGGCGGGGCAAGATGACAGCGTCGGGATGACTCTCATTCTGACCAGCAGCACAGAAGGATCTGCACAGTGACCAGCAATCAGAACTCGTGGCCATAAAACACAAGTGATTGTATTTTCCAGGTGAGAGGATACCTCACCATGGGGGATTCATTCAGCTTTAACTCATCCTTCTAAACTGTGGAAAATATCCCGGTTCCACCAGGTGCTTGGTCTCCAGTCGAAAGCCACACACCAGCGTTCTCTGGTCAGTGTTCCAGACTGAACTGTGGGCACCACAACATCAAAGACTGGAATTTCCAGTCGAGAGATAACTCCACAGTGCAGGAAACGATTGGGACTGACCTTAGGTCACCCAGACATCCTCTGGAAAAGACTTGGGTTCTGAGGGCACCCCAGGAGCCATCCCAGAGTCGGAGCAGCGAACTCAGGCACCAGCACAGAGCTCTGCCTGTGCACCTGATTTGATGCCTCAGATAGAACTGTGGGTCCCAGGGCACCAGAGACTGAGTTTCACTGTCTGGCCCAGAGCCAGATGGTTTCAGCACCGAATTCTATCAGATCTTCAAAGAAGAGCTAACACCAATACTCGTCAAACTATTCCACAAGATAGAAACAGAAGGAACACTACCAAACTCATTCTAAGAAACCACGGTCACCTTGGTACCTAAACCTCACAAAGACCCAACAAAGAAAGATAATTTCAGGCCAATCTCCCTCATGAACATTGATGTAAAAATACTCAACAAAATACTTGCAAACGGAATCCAAGAACATATCAAAGACATCATCCACTACGACCAAGTAGACTTCATCACAGGCATGCAGGGGTGGTTCAATATACGGATATCCATCAATGTGATACACCACATAAACAAACCGAAGAAAAAAAACCACATGATCATCTCCTTAGATGCTGAAAAGGCATTTGACAAAATCCAATCATCCATTCATCCATTCATGTTTAAAGTATTGGAGAGATCAGGGATACAAGGCACATACCTGAACATAGTAAAGGCAATATACAGCAAGCCTATAGCCAACATCAAACTCAATGGAGAGAAACTTAAATCATTCCCACTGATATCAGGGACAAGGCAAGGCTGTCCTTTCTCTCCATATGTTTTCAACATCATTCTTCAAGTCCTAGCTAGAGCAATAAGACAAGGAGATCAAGGGGATACAAATTGGAAAGGAAGAAGTCAAAGTATCACTATTTGCAGATGATATGATAGTATACGTGAATGACCCCAAAAACTCTACCAGGGAACACTTACAGCTGATTAACACCTTCAGCCAAGTGGCTGGATACAAAATTAACTCAAAAAAATCTGTAGCCTTCCTGTATACAAAGGAAAAAAGGGCTGAGAAAGAAATTAGGGAAACAACACCCTTCACAATAGCCACAAAGGACATAAAGTACTTTGGTGTGAATCTAACCAAGCAAGTCAAAGACATGTATGAAAAAAATTTTCCAGTCTCTGAAGAAAGAATCAGAAGATATCAGAAGATGGAAAGATCTCCCATGCTCATGGCTTAGCAGGATTAACATAGTAAAAATGGCCATCTTACCAAAAGCAATCTACAGATTCAATGCAATTCCCATCAAATTACCAACACAATTCTTTACAGACCTTGAAAGAAAATTCTCACCTTCATATGGATCAACAAGAAACCCAGAATTGCTAAAACAATTCTCTACAGTAAAAGATCTTCAGGAGATATCTCCATCCCTGATCTCAAGCTGTACTATAGAGCAAAAATACTAAAAACTGCATGGTACTGGCATAGAAACAGACTGGTGTATCAATAGAATCGAATAGAAGACCCTGACATAAATCCACACACTTATGGACACCTGATTTTTGACAAAGATGCTAAATCCATTCAATGGAAAAAACACAGCATCTTCAGCAAATGGTGCTGGTCTAACTGGAAGCCTACATGTAGAAAAATGCAAATAGATCCATACTAATCACCCTGCACAAAACTAAAGTCCAAGTGGATCTAAGACCTCAACATAAAACTAGACACACTAAACCACTTAGAAGAAAAAGTGTGGAATATCCTTGAACTCATTGGCACAGGAGACAACTTCCTGAACAGAACACCAACAGCACAGGTTCTAAGAGCAACAATCAATAAATGGGACCTCATGAAACTGAAAGGCTTCTGTAAAGCAAAGGATAAATGTCCTCAGAACAAAACGACAGTCTACAGATCGGGAAAAGATCTTCACCAACCCTATATCTGCCAGAGGGCTAATATCTAGTATATATGAAGAACTAAAGAAGTTAATCATTAAAAAAATCAAGTAATCCAATTATAAAATGGGGCACAGAGCTAAACAGAGAATTCTCTGCAGAGGAATATCGAATGACAGAGAAACACTTAAAGAAATGCTCAAGCTCATTGGCCATCAGGGAAATGCAAATCAAAACGACCCTAAGATTTCACCTTACACCCATCTTGGCTAAGATCAAAAACTCAAGAGACAACACATACTGGAGAGTTTGTGGAGAAAGGGGAACCCTCCTCCACTGCTGGTCGGAATGTAAACTTGTACAACCACTCCGGAAATCAATTTGGCGATTTCTCAGACAACTAGGAATAGCGCTTCCTCAAGATCCAGCTATACCACTCCTAGGCATATATCCAAAAGATTCTCAAGTACACAATAAGGACATTTGCTCAACCATGTTTGTAGCAGCCTTATTTGTAATAGCCAGAAGCTGGAAACAGCCCAGATGCCCCTCTGTGGAGGAATGGATGCACAAATTGCGGTATATCTACACAATGGAATATTACACAGCAATAAAAAACAAGGAAATCATGAAGTTTGCAGTAAATGGTGGGATCTGGAAAAGATCATCCTGGGTGAGCTATCCCAGAAGCACAGGGATGCGGATGCACACGGTATATACTCACTCATATAGATATATTAAATAGGATAAACCTACTAAAATCTGTACACCTAAAGAAACTAGTCAAGAGGAAGGACTCTTGCTAAAATGCTCAATTCCTATCCAGGAAGGAGGCTGGACACCAGAAGAAGGAGAAAAGAGGGAACAAGTCAGGAGCCTGACACAGAGGACCTCTGAAAAGCTCTGCCCTGCAGATTATCAATGTAGATACTGAGACTATGGGCAACCTTTGGGCAGAGTGCAGGGAATCTTAGGAAAGAAGTGGGAAACAGTAAGATCTGGAGAGAACAGGAACTCCATAAGGAGAGCAACAGAACCAAAAAATCTGAGCACAGGGGTGTTTCCTGAGTCTGCTATTCCAACCAAGGACTATGCATGGAGATAACCTAAGACCCCTGCACAGATGTAGCCCATGGCAGTTCAGTATCCAAGTGGGTTCCATTGTGATAGGAACGGGGACTGTCTCTGATATGAACTGATTGGCCTGCTCTTTAATTACCTCCCCCTGAGGGGGAAGCAGCATTACCAGGCCACAGAAGAGGACAAGGCAGCCACTCCTGATGAGACCTAATTTACTAGGATCAGAAGGAAAGAAAAGAAGTCCTCCCCTATCAGTGGACTTGGGGAGGGGCATGCATGCAGAGGGTGGAGGAAGGGAGGGATTGGGATGGGAAGAGGGAGGGAATCACGGGGGGGGAGGTGATACAAAGTGAGTAAAGTGTAATTAATAAAGTAAAATAAAATAAAATAAGAAATTTCAATTTGTTAAACTTTCAATAAAAATAGATTATTGTAAAAAAAAAAACAATAAATTATAGAAATCAGACCCAAGAAGATCTGTTATTAAATTAGATGTAGACCAGATTTTCTATTAACCTTTTCATTCATTTTTGTTATATTTGGGAATTGGCCTTAAAGTCCAGGCATATTAGGCCAAAATTAGGTTCATAGTCTGTGTTATCCTGAATTTGAATTCTATCAAAATTTTTATTTTGTAGCTCCCACCAAAAACTTACTTGATATTGCCTTCTTTAGGACAATCAAACCTTGGTGAGTTGAATTCCACTCTAAATTGTCTTACACTCATTTGGAATGTGGTGGCATCTGAGAAGAAACTATTTAGCAAACAAATTTCCAAGCTACCCCATAGTCCACAGCTTCATTGTTGGTCCCCAGAGAATCTTATATTTGAATGCCTAGGGAGTGGCACTATTAGACTATTAGGAGGTGTGGCCTTGTTGGAGGGAGTGTGTCCCTGGGGGTGAGCTTTGAGGTCTCAGATGCTCAAGCTATACCCAGTGTTTTTCTTCATGCTGTGTTTGGATTCAGATGTAGATCTCTCAGCTCCTTCTCCAACACCATGTCTGCATGCATGCTCTCATGTTTCCCACCATGATGATAATGGAATAAACCTCTGAATTGTAAACCAGCCCCAATTAAGCACTCTCCTTTATGAGAGTTGCAGTGGTCATGGTGTCCCTCCACCCAGCAATAGAAACCCTGACTAAGACAACATGTTAAAAAAATAGTCAGACACTTGACAACCTAAACAAAACCAGATCTTTTTTCATTCTAAGGATTTTAATACATGTTTGTTCCCTATTCTAAGCGAGACACCAACATTTATTAAGAACCTGACAGTGCCTCTTCAGAGTCAATCTGGAAGTACTTAACTAATTGGAATCTAGTTTAGTGTGCTGGAATGAATTTCGTAGAAATAATTCTATAATTCATGTGCTTTTCAAAGTGTTATACATTCTAGCCCACTCCTGAGCTGAATTAATTAAGTTTCATGTTTTAAAATCAAACATTAGATCCTACTATATAGTTATTAAAATGTTAGTTAAACCCTTAACTAAGAGAGTTTCTCTGACTCCTTTTCTGCCTCAGTCACTCCATCTGTATAATGGGTATGTTAAGCAGGTACAGATAGCATCAACACTTACGGTTAGAAATCTTACACATCTAGGACTGGGGAGATATCTCATACTTGTTGTGTAATATGAGAGCCTGAGTTTAGTTCTGACTCACTCACCTGTAACCTTTGGGCTCCTACCTGGAAGGTTCCAGGCTGGGTAAGCATCAAAGATGGTGAGGATCAACTCTGACCTCCAAATTTTGTGTACTGCTACCACCCCCACACATATACCTCCCACACCCACACCCAAACAAAAGAACTCTGTGCATTTGAGGACACCATCCACAAATGTTGTCAGTAGGCTCCTCTTCTGCACAGAGAGTTTTGGCCCTAATTAAATGAGCTGTCATGAGCAGGTCAGGCGAACACATGCCTGGAACAGAAGAAGTACTGTTGATATGTTTAATAACTTTAATGGATAAGGTCTTGACCTGAGGGAGTACTGTCCTCACATAAATTTTACAATAAATGACAAGATGAATGAAATTGAGCCTAGCATGTTGGTGTCTACTTGTAGTCCCAGCACGTAGAAGGCTAAGACAGGAGGATTACAAATTAAAGAAGAGCCTGGCCTCCATAATAAGATTCCATGTAAACAAGGAAAATGAATTTGAAGAGTATGATAGAAGTGCCCCATTTCCCATGAGAATGAATGGATTTGGTAAATAATGATTATAATCACATTCTTCTTTAGAAAAGCTACAAAGGAGACTAATACAAAGACAGAGGTAATCCAGCTTAATGCTAGAAAAAGAAATGTGACTCCCTAGACAGGCAGGGAAGTGAGGCAAGATTAGGCACTGGCTACAGAAGTTTACCTGTGTGGTGACAACACCCAGCTGTAGTGAGGGCAGAAGGAGGAAAGGCTCACAAAGCTCAAGCCTCACTGCTGGCACTGTGCAGCTCTGCTCACAAGATGGGTGCTGCTTCTTGATCCTATTACCACTGTTTCACCACACAGAAAACCAAACACTGCTCTCCCTCTCCCCTTTCCTGTGGGTCTGCGTCCTTCTGGAGGACCCTCACCCAGTTGCCATTCTGTCTGTCAAAGGTTATCTCTGCCATAGACTTAATTCACACTATTTATTCTAAATTCTTAACTTGACCTATTCTGAGACTTGGTTATCCTGAGACAAAGGCTAGAGGAAAGACCAAGGGAGATGGGAACCCAGACAAACTGGTCATTTTGTAATCATTACCATTCACAATAATTTGCATTTGCGCCTGTCTCTTGGGAGGAGCAAAACTGGAAAATCTTTTTCTCATTATATGTTTTTACTATACAAGTTCACTCCCAGACAGAAAATAGAACAAAACTAAATCTAAAAAAACTCAGGGGACTTGTGTATATATTTGTGTATGTGTGTGTATATGTATGTATGCATGTGTGAGTATGTATGTAAATAAGTATGTGTATGTGTGTATGTGTGTATGTGTGTATTGTGTGTATGCATATTTGTGCCTGAAGGTAGGTGTATAAGTGTGTGAATGAGTTTTTATGCACCATAAGAAAGAACTGAAGACCCTCAACCTTTTCTACTCCAGAGAGAATCATGCCCAAAATATTAAAAATAATGACGAAATCAAATAAGTGTTTAAGTGTAGGCAGAAAAAAATGCATTGTCAACCATATACAAATTGAAGTGACATTGTAACAGTTGTCACATTTGCAAACAATTTTTAAGGATCTTTTCCTCATAGCCCTAAGGTATACACAAGGCCTGAGGACTGAGTAACTGTAGATGAAGACAGGCATCCTATTTCATTTCTAAACAACACCAGGAAGTCCATTCAGAACTATTTCCACCACTAATTAATGTTTATGTTGGAACATGCATGTATCTTGGTACACTTAATGGGATGTGAGGTTGGCAAAAGGTGGCTGAGGGGAGGGCCAAATATAGTCTTAGAAAACTTTTGCTTATCACTGTGTGAGTCCTTGAATCAATAAGGGATCCAGACACAGGGCCACAACACCTGACTGAGAGGAGTTCAGAATGGAGAGTGAATGTTTAGAGGTAAAGTGTCCTTCACATGCTCATGTTTGAACACTAGGTCCCCATTTGGTGTCACTATAATGGGAGGCTGTGAAACCTTTGGAGAGTAGGCCCTTCCTGGAGGAGATGAATCTATAGGGTGGGGTGCAGTTGAGATGCATAATCTATGTTTCCTTGTCTACTGAGAGGTAAACATGTATCCCATGATACATGATCCCACTGCCATGGAGTTGCCATTCTTTCTCAGCCATAGCATATGATGATGATGGCTGGGAAACGGTGAACCTGCATTTCAGCCAGAATCCCTGGGTACCTCATACCCAGAGTGCTGAGATGTGGTCACTGCCTGCTTGTTCTCCCAGTCAAAACATTCCTCCAAACCAGGGGTTGCTCTTAGATACCACAATCTTGTGAGTAATTTTTTCAGGCTACTTGAGACTAAGATTAGATGAAAAAGGCACAAAATGCCTTATGAGACAAGCAGGGAGATATCAAGGGCCCATGTTTTTTGGGAAAATATTGCTCCTCCACCTGTCTCTTTACATGGAGACCCCTCAGAGCCTTCCATGCTCTTCAGGTCTCATTGTTCACTGCTTCTTGGAAAACCTAGCTAAATGTCCAAAATGACTGAGGGTTTTGTTGTCGTTGTTGTTTTGTTTTTTCAAAAATTTTTTTTGGATGTAGAAATTCTGTGGTGTTCGACCCCCACTACTTCGGGATTGTGCACTTTGGGAGGATAAGCGTGGTGATGTATAATTTTGTCCCTTAAAGAGGCAGTCAATTAGGAAATACATAGATGTAGGAGTATGTGTGGACAATTGAAAAACATTTTTGTTGTGAATATTCTGGAACTATCCCATTAACTTTTAACAGAACTGTAAGAGGGAATCAAACCTCATGCACTCTACTGAGGCAGGAGCATTGCCATGGGTTGCCAGTCCAGCCAGAGCTACATTGCAAGACCCTGTCTTGAAACCAAAGCAGGGCTAAAAGCCATTGATGCTTAGAGGAAACGGCCTGTCAGTCCTGTTTCTTCCCTTGCAGGTGGGGCTGGAAATCCCCCAAACAGGATGCTGCTCCAGAAAGGGTCTTGGCTGCTCTAAACCTTATTTTTTCCCACAGGCCCTTAGCTTCTCCCCACAGGTGTCTTGTATTCTGCCATAATATGAAACCTGCAAGAGAGATTAAGTAGATCAAGCTAGGCAGTACTCTTCATTTCCGTTAGGATCATGTAGCCTGTGAATGTTTAATTTTGAGGGAAACACGCACCCTGCTCTTTGAGAAGCTGGGGCTGAATGCAATCTGAGGGGGCAGCAGGTTGTTGCTCTTTGCCAGTGCTACACTTGTGAGGAGAGGGAAATTGAGTAGTAGTGTTATTTTTTCATTGCTTTTCCATGGGGCCATTTTTTAAAACGATGAAGACAATTTTAGCCTTGATGAAATAAAGTTTTGGGGGGAGTTTTTAAAGGAAGAGATAATAATAGATTACTGTCTCAAAATTGTTCAAGGTCAAGCTCCCATTGCTTTTCTTTTTTTCTGGTTTGGAAATTAAGTCATCCACTGGCTTCAGATTTTGCTCTATCTGCTAAAGTAAGTACTCTCACCTCATTTTGGGTATTGAATCTTTTAGTGATATAGATTAATCAAAATGTCAGCATTGACTAACACATACAATCTTAGATAGTCTCTCCTTGATCTAACCCTATGTTAGGACAGCTGTCCCAGGAAAATCTGAAAGCAAGAGAAATTCATTATCCATGTTTAATGCTTTTGCTAGCTCATGAATATTTATGAATAGGGTATGATGCTAGATTCAATAGATACCTGAATACAATAACATCACTTTTGTGCTGCGTATTTTAATTTCTACAACATAAAGAGCATTATTATAGTAGAAGGTCTTCAGTCTTTATCTTTACACAGTTCATTTGTAAGCTTCAGCACTTATTCAGCACTCTAGGTTTTTGTGAGATGCCATTCCATGTGTATCCCAGGCTCAAGAGTTGCTTGTATCCTCAGAGTGCTTGAATTTAAGTATTCAGCTGGCTCAGCTTGATTTTTCTTTCTATCTCTCTCTCTCTCTCTCTCAGACTCTCCACAGCCCCCTGGCTCTCCCTGAATTCCCTCCATAGACCATGCTAGATTCAAAATCAGAGATCTTCTTCCTGAGTGAGGTATCCCAGAAGCAGAAAGACACACACAGTATATACCTACTTAGAGGTGGATACTAGACTTATAAGATAGGACAAACATACTAAAATCTGCACACCTAAAGAAGAAGAGGTTCTGGGATAAGATGATCTATCCTCACTTAAAAAGACAAATGGGATGGACATGGGAAGTAGGATAAAACAAGAAACAGGACACCAGCCTACCATAGAGGCCCTCTGAAAGACTCTACCTAGCAGTGTATCAAAGCAGATGCTGAGACTCAAAACCAAACCTCAGGCAGAGTGCAGGGAATCATGAACAAAGCGGGAGTTAGTAAGACATGTAGAGGATGGGATCGCCACACGGACCAAATATATCTGGGCACAGGGGCCTTTCTGAGACTGATTCTCCAAACAAGGACCATGCATGGATGTAACCTAGAACCCCTGATCAGACTTAGCTCATGGCAGATCAGCATCCAAGTAGGTTACCCTAGTAAGGGGAACAGGGATTGTCTCTGACGTGAACTCAGTTATAGGCTCTTTGACCCACCCCCTTTGAGGTAGGAGCAGCCTTGCTAGGCCACAGAGGAGGGCAATGCAGCCAGTCCTGATGAGACCTGATAAACTAGGATCAGATGGAAGGGTGGGAGGACCTTCCCTATCAGTGGACTTAGAGAGGAGCATGTTATGGAGATGAGGGAGGGAGAATGAGATTGTGAGGAAATAAGGGAAGGGGCTACAGATGCAGTACAAAGTAAATGACCTGTAATTAATATAAAAATAAACATTATAAAATAAAAAAAAATCAGAGATCTTCCTGTCTTTGCCTCCCAAGTGCTGGGATTAAAGTCATGGGTTCTCCTAGCACCTGTAAACTGTTAATAACAAATTGAGATATCAGATGGTAGATAATTTACACTAGTCAGATATTTACACAGACAGAGGCAGGCAGATCTCTGAATTTGAGACCACCCTGGTCTACAAAATGAATTCCAGTACAGACAGGGCTACCATACATTCTAAGAGAAACCCTGCCTCAAGGAAAAAGAAAATAGCCCACATAATCATAGAATGAGATCCGATGTCCTACTGTGGCACCCAAAATGTTGTTGCTAGCCTCAACCCACCTCTTCAGGTTTTATTCTTAGAACTCAGTAACAGAATAGCTTGCTCAGCATTCCATATGCATTTTGTTCCCTGGTTCTTCTCACTAGCTGAATCCCATGGACTTTTCCCCTGTTTAAGATTCTGTCTCTTTACCTCCATTGCTTATCTCCAGAGTCCAGTCAAAGTTCTCCCCAGCTTTATAAGACATATTTCAAACATGTAGGTTCCTGGAGAATATTTCAGTCTCTTTGAACTACAGAAGTATTATAGCTCTTAAGCAACAGGAGAAGATTTGCTCTGTTTTATTTTTTTTTTCGTGTGTGTGTGTACATATACTTGCATACATGCACGTATAAACACATATCAGAGAGAGTGCTGGAGTCAGAGGACAACTTCTTCTCCTTCCATGTACTTTTTATTTTTAAAGATTTATTTATTTATTTATTTATGATGTATACAATATTCTATCTGCATGTACACCTGTACACCAGTAGAGGGCACCTGCACACCTTAAGATCTCATTCTAGATGGTCCTGAGCCCCCATGTGGGTGCTGGGATTTGAACTCAGGAATTTAACCTCTGAGTTCTGTCTGCAGCCCCTCTATCATCCATTTCAGGGATCCATCTTTGTAGTCATGTTAATGTGGCAGGCACTGTTGTCCCCTGAGCCATTTTGTCTGTCCCGTTTTTTTTCTTTCTTTCTTTCTTTTTCTTTTTTTTTTTTTTTTTGACAGTATTACCGTGTAGACTAGGAAAGTCACTAACTTGTTTTGTAATCCAGGTTGACATCAAACTTTTGATCTTCTTTCCCTCTTTCACTTCAGTGCTAGGATTATAAATGTTGACAGTCACATTCAGTTTGATATTTGCCTTATTTATCTATTTATATATTCAGTGCAATATATATGGATATTTTGCCTTAAGGTAGGTCTGTCCACCACATGCAAGTCTGGCAACCACAGAGGTAGGAAAGGGTCTTAGCTTCTCTGGGACTGTAGATAGAATTTTAAGCCACTGAATGCTGGGAATTAAACCTGGGTCCTCTGGAAGAGCATTAAGCATGGAGCACTCTCCAGGCCAATATTGGCTTCTGTGTTATTTTGTTTGTTTGTTTGTTTTTAGAGACTGTTTCTCCGTGTAGCCCTGGTGATTCTGGGCTCTATTTGTAGACCATGCTGGCCTTGACCTCACAGAGATCCACCTGTCACTGCCTGCCACAGTGCTGGGATTCGAGGCATGCACCACTATGCCTGGCAGTTTCAAGTTATTTTAATCTTCCCCCTATGTCAAATCGGTGGGCTTGAACCCTATCAGAGAATTGGACAATCCTCATTGTGGAGCCAGTAAGAGGACCCAGGCCTAGGAAGAATATGAATGTCCTCTATAGAAAAAATGCCCCCCTGGTCTTTATTATTTTAGAGATGAGTTCACATTATGCAGTCCTTGCCAGCTTGGAATTCACTGTGTATACCTCAGAGTTAGAGATTGGCTATCCTCTGCCCCTCAAAAGACTCTAGGTGTGTACTACTATGCCCTTTCTAGGAAGAACACAGTAAAAAAGTATGCTTACATGTACGTGTGTGCCTGTGTGCATATATGTCATGTGTGTACTGGTGTATATGGTGGCCAGAACATAGTGTTGAATCCCATGAAACTGGAGTTTCAGGTTGCTGTGAGCTGCTCAGCTGTGGCTGAGAACAGACCTCAAGTTGTCTGCAAGAACAGCAAGTGTTTCTCATCACTGAATTTTCTCTATTAATGGGCTTTCCATTCAAAAAAAGAGTGTTAGAAGCTTCAGACTCAGCAGCCTGAGAGTGGTTAATGGATGATTTTTTTCCAACTCTGCTTACTCCAAGAACTTCTTAAATCTGCCTCTTGTTCATCTTCATCTTATAGACAGAGCAACCAAATCTCTGAGAAGCTAAAGCTAAAAGTTCTCAGAGCTAGTCGGGATATTTTGTTGTTGGACCAGGTGCTATGGTGCCCTTGGTATCCTAATCTTGAGGCCAAGACCAAGGTTAGGCGCCTGCTATGGAGAACAAGGGATGGCCATATTCAGGGAACTCTAGTTTGCCTTGGAGACAAGTCATGATAGCTTAGGGCAAAAGATACTGTCTTAGGAATTTAAGGGATGCTCGGGGGCTCTGGGGCAAAAATGGGCCACTATGTGCTGAGACTTGAAGCAAAGAGGCAGGCAAGGAAACAAATACCATGCCTTTGACCTTCCCTAAGTGTGTGTGAAGGGATAAGTGCTGCCAGCTCAACAGAAAGGGTTGCTCAGGTGAGGAAACTGAGGTCGTCGGGCGCCCTTGCCTGCCACGTTGCTGGGAGCAGAAGCTCCACCACAGCGAAACCTGAGAATGGTGCGCATGCGTCAATTCTTTCATCACAATCACGTGTCCCAGGCATTCTGCTCGGTGCTTTCTATCATGGTGCCAGGCAACTGCTCTCTCAGATGGCAGCCCTCTTTTGATCCATACCCAGTGGGAAGCGCCAGGACCTGGACCAAGAAGTCAGTGTAGGGCTGCTACTGCTGTGGGGTTCAGCCACCTGTGCTGCCTGCCAGGGTGGTGGGCTGAAACCTGGAGGGTCGGGGGCCCCAGTTCCCTTGGTGGGGGGCCTTGGGAATCCACTGCATGGGGCGGGGCAGTTAGTGACAAGATTCAAGCAGAGAGACCTGCCCGACACCCATGGTGGGGGGTTGGGTGGGGCTGCAGGAGCAGGGTTGTAGCAGGTTTCCATAGGGCAGGGTCAGGACTCTGGCTGAGCATCCATCTCGGGTGGACCTCCGAGAGCCCTGTGCCCTGGGACTGGCCAGTGGGATAGAGGTGAACCGGCATTTCAGTGCATATCCCTGGGTGCCTCAGATGCAGAGTGCTGAGATGTGCTCACCACCTGCTTGTTCTCCCAGCTCAAACCTTCCTCCAAATCAGTCATAGGCCTAAGTCGCTCTCACACACCACAGCGTTGTGAGTCATTTTTGCTGGAAGCCTGAGACTAAGGTTTGACAAAACAGGCCTACAGTGCTTTCTGAGCCAAGCAAGGTGGTATTCAGGACCCTGTGTTCTTGGTAGAGCTATGATGCTCCTCCCGTCTCTTTCCACGGAGACCCCTCTGATCCTTCTTTGCTCTTCTGGACTCTCTGTTTACTGCTTCTCGTAAAACCTTGTCAAATGTCCACTATGGCTGCTGTTTTGTTTATTGTTATAGTGGTTTTTTTTTTTCTTTTCTTTTTTTTCAGTCTTTTTTTTTGGGGGGGGGGTGTAAGTTCTTTGGTGTTCGACCACGACTTCTTCTGGAGAGTGTGGTTTAGGAGGATAAGGGTGCTAATGATTAATTTTGTCCCCTAAAGCGACAGTCTGTTAAGAGATAGATGCAGGAGTATGTTAGGACTATTAAAAAACCCTTTTTATTGTGAATAGTATTGAACTATCCCATTAAATTTTATCAGAACTGCACCTGGGTATGGGAGCTCATGCACTCTACTGAGGCAGGAGGATTGCCATGGGTTGGCAGTCCAGCCAGAGCTACCCAGCAAGACCCTGTCTTGAAAGAAAAGCGGTGCTAACAGCTGTTGCTTCTTGGAGAAAACAACCTGTCAGCCCTGTTTCTTATGTTGCAGGTGTGGCTGGAAATCCCCCAAACAGGATGCAGCTCCAGAAAGGGTCCTGGCTGCTCTAAACCATACTTTTCCCCAGCGGCCCTTAGCTTCTCCCCACAGGTGTCTTGTTTTCGGTTGCCATATGAAACCTGCAAGAGAGATTAAGGAGGTCGACCAAGGCAGTACTCTTCATTTCTGTTAGGATCCTGTTGCCTGTGAATGTTTAATTTTGAGGGAAACCCACACCCTGCTCTGGAGACAGATACCTTTGAGAAGCTGGGGCTGAATGCAGTCTGAGGGGGCAGCAGGTTGTTGCTCTTTGCCAGTACTACACTTGTGAGGAGAGAGAAATTGAGTAGTAGTGTTATTTTTTCATTGCCTTTCCATAGGGCCAATTTTTTTTTAATGATGAAGACAATTTTAGCCTTGATGAAATAAAGTTTTTTGGGAGTTTTTAAAGGAAGAGATAATAATAGATTAGTGTCTCAAAATTGTTCTAGGTCAAGTTCCCATTGCTTTTCTTCTTTTCTTGTTTGGAAATTAAATCATCCCCTGGCTTCAGATTTTGCTGTATCTGCTAAAGTAAGTACTCTCACATCATTTTGGGTATTGAATCTGTTAGTGATATAGATTAATCAAAATGTCAGCATTGACTAACACATACAATCTTAGGGAGTCTCTCCTTGATCTAACCCTATGTTAGGACAGCTGTCCCAGGAAATTCTGAAAGCAAGAGAAATTCATTATCCATGTTTAATGCTTTTGCTAGCTCATGAATATTTATGAATAGGGTATGATGCTTGATTCAATAGTTCAGTTTTGCTGGGTATTTTAATTGCTACATCACAAAGAGCATTATTAAAACAGTAGGTCTTTTGTCTTTTCTTTGTATAATTCATTTGTAAACTTCAGCACTAATGGTTCTTTGAGATGCCATTTCTTGTGTAACCCACACTGAAGAGTATCCAAGGACATACAGTGAAACCCTGCCTCAAAAAAAATCAAATCAAAACAAAACAATACAAAAACAAGATCAATCAAACAAAAACAACTGTGGAGTAGCCTTAATTCAGAAATGATAAGAATATATCAAATAACAGATTCATAAATTCTTAGTGAGCTTTGCCTATTAATGTAGTTTATTTTAAATTTTGCCATCATACAAATATCTTCAGTTTAAAAAGTCCATTTTGCAAAAGTATGTATAGGAATTGTTGAATATTAATATTTATTATTGATTTATGTTTTAGTTAGCCAGTGGTTATTCCTAAATCAGGAACACCAAAACATATCACCACACAGAGTCTAGGATTTATTTAATTAACCTAGAGCACAATGCTAGGCAATGATTACTCCATTCTAAACCTCCAAACCCACATAGTTTCCTACCATTCAGATTTTACTCATTATACTTTCTTTTAGTCATATGTTAAGTTCTGTTCATCTCTCCATGTGGTTCCAAGTTCTCTCCTACTGACCACTGCTCCTAAACTTTGTCTTCTTTCCTCTCCCCTCTGGATCAGGATGTTCCACCCTATTCTACCCTTGCGCAGCAATGGCTCGTTGTTTTATTGACAACATAGAAAACAAATGGTGGCATGTTTACACAAACTTGAGACAGGTGATGCTAAGTATCACTATACATTGTCTGGATTGAAATCAGATACTGGGGTAGAGAAACCAGCATTTGAATAAACAAGGGGAACTTGTATACATTCCAAAAGAAGATTATTCCAACAAGAAATGTTAAAAATTAAATGCAGATTTAGATCTGATAAAATTATGATCATTTTTCTCATGTGCTTCAAATCCAGAGGAACTGAAAACTATGGCCTTAAGTTTCTCTAGTTTGGGAACCAGAGAGATGAGGCAGTAGTTCTTGCAGAGGATTTGGATTTGATTTTCAGCATCCACAGGGCAACCTTACAATAGCCTATAATAACTGCAGTTCCAAGGGATCCAACAAGTTCTTCTGCCCTTTGGGCAGCAGGTACACAGGTGTTATACATACACACTGACACTCATTCACTCACATACAAAGAAAATCTTTATAAAATCTTGAAAGAAAAAACAGGGCCATTGTCCATACTCAGATTGCTCAGATTTTTAATTCTTTTTTTCTTGAAAACTTTTGGGGTTTTTTTAGACAAGAAATTTCTGTGTAGCCCTGGTTTTTCTGAAACTTACTCTGTAGAACAGTTGTCCTCTAACTCACAGAGATCTGCCTGCCTCTGCCTCCCCAGTGCTGGTAATAAAAGCTTGTGCCACCACTGCCTGGCTAGATTCTGAACTCTTATTTTTTTAATTTTTTTATTTAACTTTTATTAATTACACTTTATTCATTTTTTATCCCCCATAAGCCCCTCCCTTCTCCCATTCTGACCCCATCCTCTCTCCCCTTTCTGCATGCATGCCCCTTCCCAAGTCCACTGATAGGGGAGGTCCTCCTCTTCTTCTCTCTGATCTTAGTCTATCAGTTCTCATCGGAAGTGCCTGCATTGTCATCTTTTGTGGCCTGGTAAGACTGCTCCTCCCTCAGCGGGAGGTGATCAAAGAGCAGGCCAGTCAGTTCATGTCAGAGGAAGTCCCTTTTTCCAATATTATGTAACCCACTTGGACACTGAACTGCCACAGGCTACATCTGTGCAGGGGTTCTAGGTTATCTCCATGAATAGTCCTTGGTTGAAGTATGAGTCTCTGGGAAGTTCTCTGTGTTCAAATTTTCTTGTTCTGTTGCTCTCCTTTTGGAGTTCTGTCCTCTCCAGCTCTTAATATTTCCCACTTCTTACATAAAATTCCATTTACACTGCCTGAGTGTTGGCCATCAGGCTCAGCATCTGCTTTCACAGTCTGCATGGCAGAGGCTTTCAGAGGCCCTCTGTGGCAGGTTCCTGGGTTGTTTCCTGTTTTATTCTTCTGGATTTCAGAAGCCCTCTGTAGCAGGTTACTAGGTTGTTTCCTGTTTTCTTCTTCTTCTGATGTCCATCCTCTTTGCCTTTCAGGATGGGGATTCAGCGTTTTAGTTTGGGTCCTCTCTTTTGCTTAGTTTCTTTAGATGTACAAATTTTAGTGGGTTTATCCTATGTTGCATGTCTATATGAGTGAGTGTATGCTGTGTATGTCCTTTGCTTCTAGGACAGCTCACTCAGGATGATCCTTTCCAGGTCCCACCATTTACCTGCAAATTTCATGATTTCCTTATTTTTCATTGCTGAGTAATACTCCATTGTATAGATGTACCACAATTTCTGCATCCATTCTTCAGTTGAGGGGCATCTGGGCTGTTTCCAGCTTCTGGCTATTACAAATAAAGCTGCTATAAACATGGTTGAACAAATGTCTTTTTTGTGTACTTAAGCCTCTTTTAGATATATGTCTAGGAGTGGTATGGATGGATCTTGAGGAAGCGCTATTCCTAGTTGTCTGAGAAAGCGCCAGATTGATTTCCAGAGTGGTTGTACAAGTTTACATTCCCACCAGCAGTGGAGGAGGGTTTCCCTTTCTCCACAACCTCTTCAGCGTGTGTTGTCTCTTGAGTTTTTGATCTTGGCCATTCTGATGGGTGTAAGGTGAAATCTCAGGGTTGTTTTGATTTGCATTTCCCTAATGCCTAATGAGGTTGAGCATTTCTTTAAGTGCTTCTCTGCCATTAGATATTCCTCTACAGTGAGTTCTCTGTTTAGCTCTGTTCTCCATTCTTTAAGTGGATTACTTGGTTTGCTGCTTTTCAGCCTCTTTAGTTCTTTATATATACTGGATATGAGACCTCTGTCAGATAAAGAGTTGGTGAAGATTCTTTCCCATTCTGTAGGCAGTCGCTTTGTTTTGATGACGGTGTCCTTTGCTTTACAGAAGGTTTTCAGTTTCATGAGGTCCCACTTATTGGTTGTTGCTCTTAGAGCCTGTGCTGTTGGTGTTCTGTTCAGGAAGTTTTCTCCTGTACCAAGGTGTTCTAGGATATTCCCCACTTTTTTTTTCTACCCGATTAAATGCGTCTGGTTTTATGTTGAGGTCTTTGATCCACTTGGACTTCAGTTTTGTCCAGGGTGATAAGTATGGATCTATTTTCACTGTTCTACATGTACACATCCATTTGGACCAGCACCATTTGTTGAAGATGCTATCTTTTTTGCATTGTATGGTTTTGGCGTCTAAGTCAAAGATCAGGTGTCCATAAGTGTGTCGGTTTAATTCTGGGCCCTCTGTTTGGTTTCATTGATCCACCATTCTGTTTCTATGCCAGTACCATATAGTTTTTAAAACTGTTGCTCTATAGTACAACTTAAGATCAGGGATGGCGATACTTCCAGAAGATCTTTTATTGTAGAGGATTGTTTTAGCAATTCTGGGTTTCTTGTTATTCCATATGAAGTTGAGAATTTTTCTTTCCAGGTCTGTAACAAATTGTGTTCATAATTTGATGGGAATTGCATTGAATCTGTAGATTGCTTTTGCTAAGATGGCTATTTTTACTTTGCTAATCCTGCCAAGCCATGAGCATAGGAGATCTTTCTGTCTTCTGATATCTTCTTTTATTTCTTTCTTCAGAGACTTGAAATTTTTTTTCATACAAGTCTTTGACTTCCTTGGTTAGGGTTACTCCAAGGTACTTTATGTCATTTGTGGCTATTGTGAAGGGTGTTGTTTCCCTAATTTCTATCTCAGCCCTTTTGTCTTTTGTATACAGGAGGACTACTGATTTTTTGTTGAGTTAATTTTGTATCCAACCACTTTGCTGAAGGTGTTAATCACCTGTAGTAATTCCCTGGTAGAGTTTTTGGGGTCACTCACGTCTACTGTCATATCATCTAAAAATAGTGATAATTTGACTTCTTACTTTCCAATTTGTATCCCCTTGATCTCCTTCAACTGTCTTATTGCTCTAGCAACGACTTCCAGAACTATGTTGAAGAGATATGGAGAGAGTGGGCAGCCTTGTCTTGTCCCTGATTTCAGTGGGATTGATTTAAGTTTCTCTCCGTTCAGTTTGATGTTGGCTATAGGCTTGCTGTATATTGCCTTTACTATGTTTAGATATGTGCCTTGTATGCCTAATCTCTCCAATACTTTAAACATGAATGGATGTTGGATTTTGTCAAAGGCTTTTCAGCATCTAGGGAGATTATCATGTGTTTTTTTTTTCCTTTCAGTTTGTTAATATGGTGTATCACATTGATGGATTTCCGTATATTGAACCACCCCTGCATACCTGGGGTGAAGCCTACTTGGTCACGTTGGATGATATCTTGGATTTGTACTCATATTTGGTTTGCGAGTATTTTGTTGAGTGTGTTTGTGTCAATGTTCATAAGGGAGATTGGCCTGAAATTCTCCTTTTTTGTTGGGTCTTCGTGAGGTTTAGGTACCAAGGTGCCTGTTGCTTCATAGAATGAGTTTGGTAATGTTCCTTCTGTTTCTATTTTGTGGAATAGTTTGAAGAGAACTGGAGTTAGCTTTTCTTTGAAGCTTTGGTAGAATTCTTCACCGAAACCATCTGTTCCTGGGCTTTTTTTGGATGGGAGACATTCAATGACTGCTTCTATTTCCTTGGGGTATATAGGACTATTTAATTGATTAACCTGGTCCTGATTCAGCTTGGGTAAGTGGAATCGATCAAGAAAATTGTCCATCTCATTTAGATTTTCAAATTTTGTGGCATATAGACTTTTGAAATAAGTCATAATGATTGTTTGGATTTCCTCATTGCCTGTGGTTATGTCCCCAGTTTCATTTCTGATTTTGTTGATTTGGGTGGTGTCTCTCTGCCTTTTAGTTAGCTTGGCTAAGGGTTTGTCTACCTTGTTGATCTTCTCAAAGAACCAGCATTTGGTTTCATTGATTTTTTGAATTGTTTTGTTTCTAATTGATTTATTTCAGCCCTGAGTTTGATTATTCCTAGCCATCTACTCCTTTTTGGTGTGTCTGCTTCTTCTTTTTCTAGGGTTTTTAAGTGAGCCATTAAGTTGTTTCAATGAGCTGTCTCGAATTTCTTCTTGAAGGCACTTAGTGCTATGAACTTTCCTCTTAGCAGTGCTTTCATTGTGTCCCACAGTTTTAGGTATGTTGTGTCTTTGTTTACATTGAGTTCTAGGATGACTTTAATTTATTTCTTTATTTCGTCCCTGACACAGCTGTCATTTAGTAGCAAATTGTTCAGTTTCCATGTGTGTGTAGGCTTTTGGTTATTTCTGTTGTTGTTGAGGTCCAGCTTTTTTCCATGTTGATCAGAGAGGATACAAGGGATTATTTCAATCTTCTTGTATCTGTTGAGGTTCACTTTGTGACCCACTATATAGTCTATTTTGGAGAAGGTTCCATGAGGGTATGTTTGGGTGTAAGGTTCTGTAAATGTCTGTTAGGTTCATTTGATTCATGACCTTTCTTAGAGATATTGTTTCTTTGTTTAATTTCTGTTTAGTTGTCCTGTCCTTTGTTGAGAGTGGGGTGTTGAAGTCTCCCACTATTAGTGTGTGTGGATCTATGTGTGGTTTAAGTTTTACCACTGGGGTGTGCAGCTCGTCTGTCCTGGTGAGCTAGGTGCACAGCCACTCTCCAAGCAGTGGCGGGAGCTCAATTGTGATGGGGGCGGGTACCTGTGGTCTGCAAGACTCCTTCCAGGGAAAGACTGGGTGACCTGTGATCAGTCTCGCAACTTTCCTTCCCCATGGGCATTTTCTTTTGACTGGGACTTCCAGTCTCTGGCAACCTTGTGCTCACCGATCAGCCTGGGAAAGTGATCAGGACATGCAGTCCTGTGGCACCCGCCCAGAGACCCAATGCCCGAGGTCCCAGGGATCTATTCAGGATTCTGGATGGGAGGCCTGAGAGTGGACCCAACTGATTCCCACACCCTGGGAGCCTCCCCTCACCTGGGAAACTTTAGTTTTAGGGCCCAGAGTTCAGTCTCCTGGTCGCTGCAAGGAGAGTGCTATCCTGCTTCTCAGACACAGTTCTCTTCCGGCGCTGCCATCTTGTCTCCCCCTCACACACCCCTGCCCCTGATTCTGAACTTTTAATTCAACCAAGTAGTAGTGTGAAGAGTCTTTTGGCTAGCTACAGCTATTTTGCATATTGAATTAATTGTAATGGTAAATGATTTGTTACTTTTTCAGTTACCTGAAATAATGAGAACAGAATTTAAATTTCATCTAAGTGCCCTATTTTTTTAAATTATTTAAGACTTTCAAGTGAAAACCTCATCTGTCCTATGATTTTCTAGTTTCTCATGTAGGTCAACGTAGAACTCTGTTAGATGCAGCGTCTGTTAGAGCCACACATCCAATACTAGCAGCCTGTGGGATTTATTATTTTGAAGTAGAAATTGTCAGTAAGGGAAGAAATGGGTAATTGTAAATTTTGGTTGCCATAATCATTTTTTATTCCTGGATAATTACATTTGAAATGTTTCATCAATATGTATGATATAATTTGAAAGGTGTAATCTTGAAATCTTGGTTTTGTAAAAATCGAAGGTAATTATTACAGTACAACAGATTGGTTCTGTTAAGTCATGGTTGTAATAGTCTTTCTGGCAGGGTCATTAGTAAAACTGAGAGCTGAGGTTTAAGCAATAGAGTGGCTCATTTTTTTTTTTTTTCTGAATTCTGCTGAGAAGCTGGATCTTCTAAAACTTGCCAAGCCAAAGCTGGTGCATGGCTTATAAGTATCTGAAAGGGCTTAGGGTTCACAATCTGAGGTATTACTTGGAAGGTGGATTGCTTCTAAGTTCTTGAGTCAGAGCTTCCTAGGAGGTTAGTGTGTGGTACGGAAGCTTCAGAATGAAAACTCTGGTTGACTGTGGAACCACATTTCATTTATTACTTAGTCTTAGAATTGATGTATTGTGATATGTATGTGCATCAGAATCACTTATGGGCCTATTAAAGTTAGTTTAGGACCTCAACCAAAATATTCTCAGTCAGAATTTTCTGTGGTAAAGCTTTTGTAATGGTGTAGGTATCTTGAGAAAGACCCATGAAGAATTTCGGTGCATATCCCTAGTTAAGAATTAATTCTCTAAAGTCATATTGTTTTCTGATACTTCATTGGAATTTTAGAGTCATTAAAAAAAAACAAAGGATTATATGTACAGCTACCAAAATATTGCATTCTTCAGGTAAGTTAATCTGCCTATAACTTCGCTTTTTGTAGAATGGCATATACATGAAATCACAATATGTAGCCTCATAATTCTGCCAGAATCCGCTCTGCATAATCCAAAATGAATTAAAGATTCGTCCTTGTGACTCAATATTTTAGAGAATAGATTCGTTTCTTATTGCTGTGGGTATGAATGATCAAACCAGTATGATGGCCCACTCCCGAAATGAAAATTAGGGTTCCACAATTACAAATGTAATCATTAGCAACATCTATAAGTACATTTTTTTTTTATAAATGTAAGGTTTCATTTCCTTTGGGTAAATGTCAAGGAACAAGACTGCCAAATTGTAGGTAAAAGTACTTTTAACTCTAAAAGGAACTGTGAGATCGTTTTTTGCAAAGCAGCTAGAGTGATTTGCCTTTGTGCCCACATTGTGTTACTGTTCCTCTTGATCTGCCTCTTTGTGGCATTGTCAGGGTTTTTGCTTTTTTATTTCTATTTTTTTCACCTCCTTAAAAAGTATTTTGGTGAAATACACAAACTTCTGTGATATTTTTATGCATAATACCATTATTACTTTGTCTTTATTCTTCCTGCTCTCATGTTGTTTTGTTGTTTTCATTTTTTTAATTGTTTTAATGATTTCTGGGTTTTCTAAATGGCTTATTATTAATTCTCATCTTCCCTTCATCTATAAGGTATTTTTTTTCTCTCCCTGATTGCACATGTGGGCTTAAGTTTCTGGTTCTTTGTACATGGTTGCTCTTTCCTTTTCCCCTAGAGTTAGCTTCCAGTCCTCACTTCCTCTTTGTCAGTCAAACTAATCAGATTTTAAGTCTTAGATATGGGGTATATTTATGTCACTGCTTCTTCCTCAATATAACATGTCTCCTTTACATTTTGATCAGGCGTATACCCTTGTAATTGGTGCATATATCGTTGTAATTGCCTGCAAACTACTGACTTTAAGGTAGGGAATATTTCTAAGCTAGTATTCAAGTGAGTGAAGAGAAGAATGGTTTTCTGTGTCTACTTCTGCCATTTCTAAAATGGGACATAAACAGAATTATATTACCTTCTAAGTAGCCTCTTAATTGTAGCATTTTCAACTAAGCTTAATGCATTTTAGATGCAAACTTGCAGCAGCATACAGGAGAGCAGATCCCTTTTTTGGTGATGGCATGAATGAGCAAACTACTTAAGTTACTTCTCTGCAGTTTTCATGGAGAGATGTGTGCCCATCTGTGCCCATCTGTTATTTCACTTTAAATAGACTTTTCTTTAGATAATGTTTATTTAAGAATGGGACAGGTAAAATTGGGTTTGAGGATCCTAATTTCCACATAAACTGACAAAAGTTTAGTGTGGTTACCTCTTTGGACAGTAAAAAAGAGTGGAAGGATCTTGTGTTAAAAGTGTTGCATGTAAAAATGCTGCCCTTATTCTGCCCTGTGTATGCTCTAGTTCTGCTGAGGAAAATTAGGAAAATGACTAATGGTGGCTATTTTTTTTCTGTGTAGAAAATAAGGCTTAAAGGGAATTTGTTTTACTACATGAAAGAATATGTTTAATTTTCTGAGTTACTTTTTCTTTTAAACTGAGCATAATTTTTATGTATATTCATAAAAGAGCAAAATTTGTAAGGACTAGTTAGATGTCATATTTTTAGTTTAAAAATAAGTTGTACACATTTCTTAACAAAAAACTAAGTTGTATTCTATAATGACTATATTTTTAGGAGATATATTAAGGGGTAGGTCTTTGTGTTTTTATGATTGATCAGTGACTGGTGAGAAATTTCTGAACATGACTTTATCTTATGAATGTAATTTCATCACACTTATTTCACATAAGTTTTCAGTCATGCATGCTAAGAGATACAGAGGTAGTACAGAAAATGTTAATTGAAAATGTGACATATAATAACATTTTATTTGAAAAATTTTAGTTATAATTTATGCATATGATGTTTTTAACTCTCCAAAGAAAATATTTATACCACTGTTTGAAGTGGTTATGGAAAAATTTGCAAATTTTTCTTTTTGTATTCTATTCTACAATTTTTCTGCTGGCTGGTACTAATATACCATCAAAGTGTTCCTTTTTTGCTTATTGACTTTAAAGCCTTTTTTTTCTATTTGATGTTTTTTCAAGTCAGGGTTTCTCTGTGTATCCCTGGAACTCACTCTGCAGACCAGGTCAGCCTCAAACTCAGAGATCTGCCTCATATGCTGGGATTAAAGGCATGTGCTTGGCTTTAAAAACAATTTTTTTAATGAAGAGTAGAAAATAAAATTTAGAGCTAGCTTTGAGAAGATTCAAAAATATAGAAGGACTGGAGAGATGTCTCAGCAGATAAGAGTGTATACTGTCCTTGTAGAGGACCCTAAATCCCAGCACCCATGTCAGACATCTCACAATTGCCTTGTAACTCCAAGTCCATGGGTTTCAGCACCCTCTTCTGGCCTTCTCAGGCATTGACTCAAGTGAACAAACTCACATTCAAGCATTCATATACACTGATTTCAGAAACAAAATTGGAAGGGCACCTTCAAGTTTCAGTTGGTTGTCATCAAATAATGAAGGCCCACAGAAGGTCATATGTGCAAAGATAGTCATATAGCTAAATAGCTTGGCTATCAACTTAATGTGTTTGATGGATACATTGTAGGGTTAGAAGTTTGGTGAGTCTAAGCAGCATTACATTTTTCATGGTTGTCTTATCTACACATCCCAGTGGGCTTTCTAACAAGCAGTAGAAACTCTGGAAATGTATCCAGGTTAGTATTCAAATAGTGGAGTGGGGTAGGACAGAGACCATTCATTATGCAAAAAAATAACTCTAAATTAAAACAATCTTTATTGAATGAGTATTGAGATCATATATGGGGGTACTGAAGAGTAGTTCTGGCTCAAGGAAGCAGATGTATCAACAGAATACTATGTGCTAGTCCTTTCAGATTAGTAAGAATTTGAGACACTTTGTTGGAGAAAAATACTCCAGAAGATGGTAAATGACTAAGACATTCTCAGGAAGAGAATGAACCCCTGTGCTCTTTGGCAGAGGCATTATGGCTTAGTGTTACTGGGGACTGACATGGAAACTGCCAGAAATAAGAGTGGACTTAGATCTGAGAGAACCTTGATGGTAGTTGTAAACTCTATAGGTAACAAACAGCAAACTCTTGTTATTTTTAAAAAGAAAGTGAGAGGCCATCCATATTCAGCAATTCCAGCTGGTGATAGGGAAAGAGTAGCATGTGTGTGTAATGGCATTGTGCAAGGAACTAGAAGAGTGTGGCTTAGGAGAAGATTGTGATAGTATTCATGTGCTGATGGCCTGTTATGCATCACAAACTAGAGAAGAATTAAGGCTTGACAAGGAGGAACACAAGGCTGTAGACTTTGCTGAAATAGGATCTCTACTATTTAGAAACTTATAGGAAAGAGAAGAGATAAATATAATAAATAATCTAGTATAAAATAGTAGTAATGCAAATAAACAAAGTGAAGTGCAAAGAAGAGGTGGTGACCATCTGTTGGAAGGCTGTGGTGATCAGGGCAGAATAGCTAACATTTAACAGTGCAAAATAGGAAACAGGTAAACATTGGGCTCTGACTTCCCTGTCCTTCAGCCTCATTCACACACAGCTATAGATAAGGTACTCATGAATTTGAAATATGTGTGGTGGTGATACCTTTGCCTTGAAGAGAGGCAGAGACTGAAGGAGTTCAAGGCTATACTTCCTCTACATAGTGTCACTGCCAGCTAGCCAGAATACTATTGTAAAACTCTGCCTCAAAAAAAAGTAAAACCATGTATTTGTTGTTTCAGCAGTTTATATATACTTGGTGCTTGTCTGCACTCAGTTGGCAAGGTGAGAAGGCTGTCTTATGTGCTTGATACAGAATGAAATTTCAGTAAATTGGAAGAACAGACTCAGTTGAGATTACTGGTGAAGGAATGGATTGTTTGAGTTCTGGCTGTGCAAGGAAGGAATAAGATCTATAAGATGAAAGACTCAGGCCAAATGAGAGATTTGTGTATTGTTAGTTTTAGTAAGGTTTAAGAAGTGGTGTGTGTGGGGAGTTTTCAAGTGGATTTTCTAAAGTTACGAAGGGTAAATGACATGATGAAAGATGACTGAAGAGAAGCAAAACTTCCTGGGAGGGTTTGTGTGTGTGAACTATATATCTGGTGTGTACAAAAATAAAAAATATCCTTGGCAAATACATTACCTGAGCTCACATTGACAAGAGTAAACTTTTCTTCAGTCCACTGCTAGAACTGTGAGCACTACAGAATTTGGATGAGTAAATTGTAAGCTACAGGCTTTGGGTACTTCACAGCCTGTTTTTAAAAAAGATTTTTTTTCTTCCATTTATGAACTCACAGAGACTGTTACAGCATGCACAAAACCTGCAAAAGTTAGTGTTTGAAAAATTCAAGCCCACAGAAGTAGATTTGGATACACAATTCAACTCCAAACTAAGAAAATGTTTTCAATTGATGCCTCCTGGGAAATGGGGAAAAACAGTTTTCATCAGTAGAGTGAAAATCAGTTTAAATCAGTCACACTCCAAGGCAGGTTGCATCCTCAAGTGTACTTGGGTAGCATGAAAACTACTCTCTGGTGTTTTGTTTTATTTTTAGAGATGCCCCGGCCAGCAGGGGTTAAAACAGGTTTCTAATGAAGGGTGAAATGAATGGGGTGGGAACAAGAAACTGGAAGAATGGAGACCAAGACAGTTTGTCTGATCAAGGCCTCATTTATTTGAAAATTTTACAGAGTTTTATAGGGAGAAGGATAGTTTATTACTGCAGAAGATAGCAAAAGTAGTTTATGGTTTGAGATACTGCACCTGTAAGATACTGTAAGTATGTTTCCTAAAGATATCTCAAGGATGCTCCAAGCTAATGAGCAGATGTTCTCATGTAAATCTATCACCCATGACCTTAAGTCATAGTGCAGCTGTTGGTAACTTTCCACTAATTGGATTTGGCTCCACTAAATGGCTTTGGCTTCACTAGTTGGCTTTGGCTTATGGCAAAGAGAGAGAATATGAAGTTGGGTGGGTACAGGAAAGAATCTGGGGTGAGTTTGGGGAGGGAAATATATGTGATCAAATATGAAATTATTTTAAATTAATAAAAATTGTTGTTGAATTTAGTTTGTAGGGTGTGTGCATGCACGTGCATTTTTGCCATGTCCTCTGTGTGGAGGAAGTCCTAGATCTTGAGGGAGTTTGTTCTTTCCATCACATGGGTCCTAGAGATTGAATATATACAGTCAGTTTTGTGGCCAGTGCTTTGGTAGTCCACATTTTAAATTGGCCATCCAGCCCTTTTCACTGTAAAACCTTTATCTTATAAAATATCAAATTTATTTATAGGAATATATGTGTGTTCATCTATGTGGGCACACATCTACCACTTGATATGTATAGAGACCATAAGACAGCCTACAGGGGCAGACTCTCTTCGTTTACAATGGGACCTACTGGTTGAGCACAGTCATTAGGCCTATCAAGAACCATTAACCACTCACTAGCCTGTTGGTATGATACTCTTTTGTAAAAAATTGAACTAACCAAGATGAAACATCAAAATTACAGGCAAAATTTCAACAATGGCTAAAGAAATTTCAGTCTTCAAAAGTGAAAATTCAACCATTTCAGTCAATACTTAAACCTCCACAGAAAATGTCAACGATTGTAGGGGACATTTCGACAATTACAACAGAGACTTCAAACATCACAGGCAACATTTAGTCACCTCACAGGAAAGTTCAAACATCACAGGCGATAATTCAACCTACATAGATGAAATTTCAAACTTCGAGGAAAACCTTCAACCATCACAATGGAAATATCAACCATCTCAGGTGAAATTTCATCCACCTCAAGGAAACTTCAACTATCGAGGGTGAATATTTAAACTTTCTACGAAATACGCCACCATCCTTCATTAAAAATCAACCATTACCAAGGAAGTTTCAGCGTTTGGCACAGGAAAATTCAGTCTTTGCAGGTGAAAAGTCACCACTTTCAATAGAAACTTCAACCTTCACAGGAAAACCTGAAACCACTGCTAGTGACATGAGAATATCGCAAGAGAGAATTCAAACATCACATGCGAGATTTCAGTCGCAACACAGGAAAATCCAAATATCACAGGTAATAAGTGAGACAAGCCAGGTAAAATTTCAAACATTGTAGGAAAAACTTCAAACATCACAATGGAAACTTGAACCATCGCAGGTGAAGTTTCAGGCACCTCAAAAGAAGGACAACTATGGAAGGTGTAATTTTAAACTTTGGAGGAAAAAAATCAAACATAACAGGTAAAACATCAACCCATACTGGCAGAATTTCAGCAATGGCTCAGGAAAGTTCAGTCTTTACAGGCAAAAATTCAACAATCTCAGGTTAAATTTCAACCTTTACAGAAAAAAATTCAGCCATCGTAGGTGACATTTCAACCATCACAAGAGAGATTTCAAATATCTCAAGGGACATTTCAGACAACTCCCAGGAAAGTTCAACCATCCCAGGAGATAATCCAGCCTACATAGGTGAAATTTCAAACTTTTGAGGAAAACTATCAGCCATCAAAATGGAAACTTCAACCACCGAGTGTAAAATTTCAGCCACCTCAAAGAAATTTCAACTATCAAGGGTGCAAATTTTAAATTTCTGAGAAAACAGTTAACAATGCTAGGTAAAACTTCAAATATTACATGGGAAATTTCAGTGATGGCACAGGAAAGTTCAGTCTTTGCAGGTGAAAATTCAACCATCTCAGGCAAAACTTCAACCTTCATAGGAAAAAGGTCAACCATTGTAGTTGACATTTTAACCATCGAAAGACAGACTGCAAAAATAACAGGCAAGATATAGTCACCTCAAAGGAAATTTCTGCCATCACAGCAGAAACTACCAGGTGAAATTTCAATATTTGCTGGAGAATCGTCAGCCATCACAATGGAAACTTCAACCACTGCAGGAGAAATTTCATCCACCTCAAAGGAAACTTCAACTATCTAGGGTGAATATTTAAACTTTCTAGGAAATACGCCAACCATCCTTCATTCAAACTCAACCATTACCAGGGAAGTTTCAGCGATGGCACAGGAAAGTTCAGTCTTTGCAGGTGAAAATTCACCACTTTCAGGAGAAACTTCAACCTTCACAGGAAAACCTGAAACCACTGCTTCTGACATGAGAACATTGCAAGGGAGACTTCAAACATCACATGGGACATTTCAGTCACATCACAGGAAAATCCAAACATCACAGGTAAATAGCGAGCCAAGCCAGGTGACATTTCAAACATTGTAGGAAAAACTTCAAACATCACAATGGAAACTTGAACCATCGCAGGTGAAATTTCAGGCACCTCAAAAGAAGGACAACTATGGAAGGTGTAATTTTAAACTTTGGAGGAAAAAAATCCACCATAACAGGTAAAACATCAACCATTACTGGCAGAATTTCAGCAATGGCTCAGGAAAGTTCAGTCTTTACAGGCAAAAATTCAACAATCTCAGGTTAAATTTCAACCTTTACAGAAAAAAATTCAACCATCGTAGGTGACATTTCAACCATCACAAGAGAGATTTCAAATATCTCAAGCGACATTTCAGACAACTCCCAGGAAAATTCAACCATCCCAGGAGATAATCCAGCCTACATAGGGGAAATTTCAAACTTTTGAGGAAAACTATCAGCCATCAAAATGGAAACTTCAACCACCGAGTGTAAAATTTCATCCACCTCAAAGAAATTTCAACTATCAAGGGTGCAAATTTTAAATTTCTGAGAAAACAGTTAACAATGCTAGGTAAAACTTCAAATATTACATGGGAAATTTCAGTGATGGCACAGGAAAGTTCAGTCTTTGCAGGTGAAAATTCAACCATCTCAGGCAAAACTTCAACCTTCATAGGAAAAAGGTCAACCATTGTAGTTGACATTTTAACCATCGAAAGAGAGACTGCAAAAATAACAGGCAAGATATAGTCACCTCAAAGGAAAGTTCCGCCATCACAGCAGAAACTACCAGGTGAAATTTCAACATTTGCTGGAGAATCGTCAGCCATCACAATGGAAACTTCAACCACTGCAGGTGAAATTTCATCCACCTCAAAGGAAACTTCAACTATCGAGGGTGAATATTTAAACTTTCTAGGAAATACGCCAACCATCCTTCATTCAAACTCAACCATTACCAGGGAAGTTTCAGCGATGGCACAGGAAAGTTCAGTCTTTGCAGGTGAAAATTCACCACTTTCAGGAGAAACTTCAACCTTCACAGGAAAACCTGAAACCACTGCTTCTGACATGAGAACATTGCAAGGGAGACTTCAAACATCACATGGGACATTTCAGTCACATCACAGGAAAATCCAAACATCACAGGTAAATAGCGAGCCAAGCCAGGTGACATTTCAAACATTGTAGGAAAAACTTCAAACATCACAATGGAAACTTGAACCATCGTAGGTGAAGTTTCAGGCACCTCAAAAGAAGGACAACTATGGAAGGTGTAATTTTAAACTTTGGAGGAAAAAAAATCAACCATAACAGGTAAAACATTAACCATTACTGGCAGAATTTCAGCAATGGCTCAGGAAAGTTCAGTCTTTACAGGCAAAAATTCAACAATCTCAGGTTAAATTTCAACCTTTACAGAAAAAAATTCAACCATCGTAGGTGACATTTCAACCATCACAAGAGAGATTTCAAATATCTCAAGCGACATTTCAGGCAACACCCAGGAAAGTTCAACCATCCCAGGAGATAATCCAGCCTACATAGGTGAAATTTCAAACTTTTGAGGAAAACTATCAGCCATCAAAATGGAAACTTCAACCATCGAGTGTAAAATTTCAGCCACCTCAAAGAAATTTCAACTATCAAGGGTGCAAATTTTAAATTTCTGAGAAAACAGTTAACAATGCTAGGTAAAACTTCAAATATTACATGGGAAATTTCAGTGATGGCACAGGAAAGTTCAGTCTTTGCAGGTGAAAATTCAACCATCTCAGGCAAAACTTCAACCTTCATAGGAAAAAGGTCAACCATTGTAGTTGACATTTTAACCATCGAAAGAGAGACTGCAAAAATAACAGGCAAGATATAGTCACCTCGAAGGAAAGTTCCGTCATCATAGCAGAAACTTCCAGGTGAAATTTCAATATTTGCTGGAGAATCGTCAGCCATCACAATGGAAACTTCAACCACTGCAGGTGAAATTTCATCCACCTGAAAGGAAACTTCAACTATTGAGGGTGAATATTTAAACTTTCTAGGAAATACGCCAAACATCCTTCATTCAAACTCAACCATTACCAGGGAAGTTTCAGCGATGGCACAGGAAAGTTCAGTCTTTGCAGGTGAAAATTCACCACTTTCAGGAGAAACTTCAACCTTCACAGGAAAACCTGAAACCACTGCTTCTGACATGAGAACATTGCAAGGGAGACTTCAAACATCACATGGGACATTTCAGTCACATCACAGGAAAATCCAAACATCACAGGTAAATAGCGAGCCAAGCCAGGTGACATTTCAAACATTGTAGGAAAAACTTCAAACATCACAATGGAAACTTGAAGCATCGTAGGTGAAGTTTCAGGCACCTCAAAAGAAGGACAACTATGGAAGGTGTAATTTTAAACTTTGGAGGAAAAAAAATCAACCATAACAGGTAAAACATCAACCATTACTGGCAGAATTTCAGCAATGGCTCAGGAAAGTTCAGTCTTTACAGGCAAAAATTCAACAATCTCAGGTTAAATTTCAACCTTTACAGAAAAAAATTCAACCATCGTAGGTGACATTTCAACTATCACAAGAGAGATTTCAAATATCTCAAGCGACATTTCAGGCAACACCCAGGAAAGTTCAACCATCCCAGGAGATAATCCAGCCTACATAGGGGAAATTTCAAACTTTTGAGGAAAACTATCAGCCATCAAAATGGAAACTTCAACCACCGAGTGTAAAATTTCAGCCACCTCAAAGAAATTTCAACTATCAAGGGTGCAAATTTTAAATTTCTGAGAAAACAGTTAACAATGCTAGGTAAAACTTCAAATATTACATGGGAAATTTCAGTGATGGCACAGGAAAGTTCAGTCTTTGCAGGTGAAAATTCAACCATCTCAGGCAAAACTTCAACCTTCATAGGAAAAAGGTCAACCATTGTAGTTGACATTTTAACCATCGAAAGAGAGACTGCAAAAATAACAGGCAAGATATAGTCACCTCGAAGGAAAGTTCCGTCATCACAGCAGAAACTTCCAGGTGAAATTTCAACATTTGCTGGAGAATCGTCAGCCATCACAATGGAAACTTCAACCACTGCAGGTGAAATTTCATCCACCTGAAAGGAAACTTCAACTATTGAGGGTGAATATTTAAACTTTCTAGGAAATACGCCAACCATCCTTCATTCAAACTCAACCAATACCAGGGAAGTTTCAGCGATGGCACAGGAAAGTTCAGTCTTTGCAGGTGAAAATTCACCACTTTCAGGAGAAACTTCAACCTTCACTGGAAAACCTGAAACCACTGCTTCTGACATGAGAACATTGCAAGGGAGACTTCAAACATCACATGGGACATTTCAGTCACATCACAGGAAAATCCAAACATCAAAGGTAATAAGCAAGCCAAGCCAGGTGACATTTCAAACATTCTGGAAAAATTTCAAACATCACAATGGAAACTTGAACCATCGCAGGTGAAGTTTCAGGCACCTCAAAAGAAGGACAACTATGGAAGGTGTAATTTTAAACTTTGGAGGAAGAAAATCAACCATAACAGGTAAAACATCAACCATTACTGGCAGAATTTCAGCAATGGCTCAGGAAAGTTCAGTCTTTACAGGCAAAAATTCAACAATCTCAGGTTAAATTTCAACCTTTACAGAAAAAAATTCAACCATGGTAGGTGACATTTCAACCATCACAAGAGAGATTTCAAATATCTCAAGGGACATTTCAGGCAACTCCCAGAAAATTTCAACCATCCCAGGAGATAATCCAGCCTACATAGGTGAAATTTCAAACTTTTGAGGAAAACCTTCAGCCATCAAAATGGAAACTTCAACCACAGAGTGTGAAATTTCAGCCACATGAAAGAAATTTCAACTATCAAGGGTGCAAATTTTAAATTTCTGAGAAAACAGTTAACAATGCTAGGTAAAACTTCAAATATTACATGGGAAATTTCAGTGAAGGCACAGGAAAGTTCCGTCTTTGCAGGTGAAAATTCAACCATCTCAGGCAAAACTTCAACCTTCATAGGATAAAGGTCAACCATTGTAGTTGACATTTTAACCATCGAAAGAGAGACTGCAAAAATAACAAGCAAGATATAGTCACCTCAAAGGAAATTTCTGCCATCACAGCAGAAACTACCAGGTGAAATTTCAACATTTGCTGGAGAATCGTCAGCCATCACAATGGAAACTTCAACCACTGCAGGTGAAATTTCATCCACCTCAAAGGAAACTTCAACTACCGAGGGTGAATATTTAAACTTTCTAGGAAATACGCCAACCATCCTTCATTCAAACTCAACCATTACCAGGGAAGTTTCAGCGATGGCACAGGAAAGTTCAGTCTTTGCAGGTGAAAATTCACCACTTTCAGGAGAAACTTCAAACTTCACAGGAAAACCTGAAACCACTGCTTCTGACATGAGAACATTGCAAGGGAGACTTCAAACCTCACATGGGACATTTCAGTCACATCACAGGAAAATCCAAACATCACAGGTAAATAGCGAGCCAAGCCAGGTGACATTTCAATCATTGTAGGAAAAACTTCAAACATCACAATGGAAACTTGAACCATCGCAGGTGAAATTTCAGGCACCTCAAAAGAAGGACAACTATGGAAGGTGTAATTTTAAACTTTGGAGGAAAAAAATCCACCATAACAGATAAAACATCAACCATTACTGGCAGAATTTCAGCAATGGCTCAGGAAAGTTCAGTCTTTACAGGCAAAAATTCAACAATCTCAGGTTAAATTTCAACCTTTACAGAAAAAAATTCAACCATCGTAGGTGACATTTCAACCATCACAAGAGAGATTTCAAATATCTCAAGCGACATTTCAGGCAACTCCCAGGAAAGTTCAACCAACCCAGGAGATAATCCAGCCTACATAGGTGAAATTTCAAACTTTTGAGGAAAACCTTCAGCCATCAAAATGGAAACTTCAACCACTGAGTGTGAAATTTCAGCCACCTCAAAGAATTTTCAACTATCAAGGGTGCAAATTTTAAATTTCTGAGAAAACAGTTAACAATGCTAGGTAAAACTTCAAATATTACATGGGAAATTTCAGTGATGGCACAGGAAAGTTCAGTCTTTGCAGGTGAAAATTCAACCATCTCAGGCAAAACTTCAACCTTCATAGGAAAAAGGTCAACCACTGTAGTTGACATTTTAACCATCGAAAGAGAGACTGCAAAAATAACAGGCAAGACATAGTCACCTCAAAGGAAAGTTCCGCCATCACAGCAGAAACTACCAGGTGAAATTTCAACATTTGCTGGAGATTCGTCAGCCATCACAATGGAAACTTCAACCACTGCAGGTGAAATTTCATCCACCTCAAAGGAGACTTCAACTATTGAGGGTGAATATTTAAACTTTCTAGGAAATACGCAAACCATCCTTCATTCAAACTCAACCATTACCAGGGAAGTTTCAGCGATGGCACAGGAAAGTTCAGTCTTTGCAGGTGAAAATTCACCACTTTCAGGAGAAACTTCAAACTTCACAGGAAAACCGGAAACCACTGCTTCTGACATGAGAACATTGCAAGGGAGACTTCAAACATCACATGGGACATTTCAGTCACATCACAGGAAAATCCAAACATCACAGGTAAACAGCGAGCCAAGCCAGGTGACATTTCAAACATTCTGGAAAAATTTCAAACATCACAATGGAAACTTGAACCATCGCAGGTGAAGTTTCAGGCACCTCAAAAGAAGGACAACTATGGAAGGTGTAATTTTAAACTTTGGAGGAAAAAAATCAACCATAACAGGTAAAACATCAACCATTACTGGCAGAAATTCTACAATGGCTCAGGAAAGTTCAGTCTTTACAGGCAAAAATTCAACAATCTCAGGTTAAATTTCAACCTTTACAGAAAAAAATTCAACCATCGTAGGTGACATTTCAACCATCACAAGAGAGATTTCAAATATCTCAAGCGACATTTCAGGCAACTCCCAGGAAATTTCAACCATCCCAGGAGATAATCCAGCCTACATAGGTGAAATTTCAAACTTTTGAGGAAAACCTTCAGCCATCAAAATGGAAACTTCAACCACCGAGTGTGAAATTTCAGCCACCTCAAAGAAATTTCAACTATCAAGGATGCAAATTTTAAATTTCTGAGAAAACATTTAACAATGCTAGGTAAAACTTCAAATATTACATGGGAAATTTCAGTGATGGCACAGGAAAGTTCAGTCTTTGCAGGTGAAAATTCAACCATCTCAGGCAAAACTTCAACCATCATAGGAAAAAGGTCACCCATTGTAGTTGACATTTTAACCATCGAAAGAGAGACTGCAAAAATAACAGGCAAGATATAGTCACCTCAAAGGAAAGTTCCGCCATCACAGCAGAAAATACCAGGTGAAATTTCAACATTTGCTGGAGAATCGTCAGCCATCACAATGGAAACTTCAACCACTGCAGGTGAAATTTCATCCACCTCAAAGGAAACTTCAACTATTGAGGGTGAATATTTAAACTTTCTAGGAAATACGCCAACCATCCTTCATTCAAACTCAACCATTACCAGGGAAGTTTCAGCGATGGCACAGGAAAGTTCAGTCTTTGCAGGTGAAAATTCACCACATTCAGGAGAAACTTCAACCTTCACAGGAAAACCTGAAACCACTGCTTCTGACATGAGAACATTGCAAGGGAGACTTCAAACATCACATGGGACATTTCAGTCACATCACAGGAAAATCCAAACATCAAAGGTAATAAGCAAGCCAAGCCAGGTGACATTTCAAACATTCTGGAAAAATTTCAAACATCACAATGGAAACTTGAACCATCGCAGGTGAAGTTTCAGGCACCTCAAAAGAAGGACAACTATGGAAGGTGTAATTTTAAACTTTGGAGGAAGAAAATCAACCATAACAGGTAAAACATCAACCATTACTGTCAGAAATTCTGCAATGGCTCAGGAAAGTTCAGTCTTTACAGGCAAAATTTCAACAATCTCAGGTTAAATTTCAACCTTTACAGAAAAAAATTCAACCATGGTAGGTGACATTTCAACCATCACAAGAGAGATTTCAAATATCTCAAGCGACATTTCAGGCAACTCCCAGGAAATTTCAACCATCCCAGGAGATAATCCAGCCTACATAGGTGAAATTTCAAACTTTTGAGGAAAACCTTCAGCCATCAAAATGGAAACTTCAACCACCGAGTGTGAAATTTCAGCCACCTCAAAGAAAATTCAACTATCAAGGGTGCAAATTTTAAATTTCTGAGAAAACAGTTAACAATGCTAGGTAAAACTTCAAATATTACATGGGAAATTTCAGTGAAGGCACAGGAAAGTTCAGTCTTTGCAGGTGAAAATTCAAACATCTCAGGCAAAACTTCAACCTTCATAGGATAAAGGTCAACCATTGTAGTTGACACTTTAACCATCGAAAGAGAGACTGCAAAAATAACAGGCAAGATATAGTCACCTCAAAGGAAAGTTCCGCCATCACAGCAGAAACTACCAGGTGAAATTTCAACATTTGCTGGAGATTCGTCAGCCATCACAATAGAAACTTCAACCACTGCAGGTGAAATTTCATCCACCTCAAAGGAAACTTCAACTATTGAGGGTGAATATTCAAACTTTCTAGGAAGTACGCCAACCATCCTTCATTCAAACTCAACCATTACCAGGGAAGTTTCAGCGATGGCACAGGAAAGTTCAGTCTTTGCAGGTGAAAATTCACCACTTTCAGGAGAAACTTCAAACTTCACAGGAAAACCTGAAACCACTGCTTCTGACATGAGAACATTGCAAGGGAGACTTCAAACCTCTCATGGGACATTTCAGTCACATCACAGGAAAATCCAAACATCACAGGTAAATAGCGAGCCAAGCCAGGTGACATTTCAAACATTCTGGAAAAATTTCAAACATCACAATGGAAACTTGAACCATCGCAGGTGAAGTTTCAGGCACCTCAAA
This sequence comes from Meriones unguiculatus, assembly GCF_030254825.1. Classification (NCBI taxonomy): domain Eukaryota; kingdom Metazoa; phylum Chordata; class Mammalia; order Rodentia; family Muridae; genus Meriones; species Meriones unguiculatus. Next base: position 149,819,157 of record NC_083369.1, read on the forward strand.
AGAAGGACAACTATGGAAGGTGTAATTTTAAACTTTGGAGGAAAAAAATCAACCATAACAGGTAAAACATCAACCATTACTGGCAGAAATTCTGCAATGGCTCAGGAAAGTTCAGTCTTTACAGGCAAAAATTCAACAATCTCAGGTTAAATTTCAACCTTTACAGAAAAAAATTCAACCATCGTAGGTGACATTTCAACCATCACAAGAGAGATTTCAAATATCTCAAGCGACATTTCAGGCAACTCCCAGGAAAGTTCAACCATCCCAGGAGATAATCCAGCCTACGTAGGTGAAATTTCAAATTTTTGAGGAAAACCTTCAGCCATCAAAATGGAAACTTCAACCACCGAGTGTGAAATTTCAGCCACCTCAAAGAAATTTCAACTATCAAGGATGCAAATTTTAAATTTCTGAGAAAACAGTTAACAATGCTAGGTAAAACTTCAAATATTACATGGGAAATTTCAGTGATGGCACAGGAAAGTTCAGTCTTTGCAGGTGAAAATTCAACCATCTCAGGCAAAACTTCAACCATCATAGGAAAAAGGTCACCCATTGTAGTTGACATTTTAACCATCGAAAGAGAGACTGCAAAAATAACAGGCAAGATATAGTCACCTCAAAGGAAAGTTCCGCCATCACAGCAGAAAATACCAGGTGAAATTTCAACATTTGCTGGAGAATCGTCAGCCATCACAATGGAAACTTCAACCACTGCAGGTGAAATTTCATCCACCTCAAAGGAAACTTCAACTATTGAGGGTGAATATTTAAACTTTCTAGGAAATACGCCAACCATCCTTCATTCAAACTCAACCATTACCAGGGAAGTTTCAGCGATGGCACAGGAAAGTTCAGTCTTTGCAGGTGAAAATTCACCACATTCAGGAGAAACTTCAACCTTCACAGGAAAACCTGAAACCACTGCTTCTAACATGAGAACATTGCAAGGGAGACTTCAAACCTCACATGGGACATTTCAGTCACATCACAGGAAAATCCAAACATCAAAGGTAATAAGCAAGCCAAGCCAGGTGACATTTCAAACATTCTGGAAAAATTTCAAACATCACAATGGAAACTTGAACCATCGCAGGTGAAGTTTCAGGCACCTCAAAAGAAGGACAACTATGGAAGGTGTAATTTTAAACTTTGGAGGAAGAAAATCAACCATAACAGGTAAAACATCAACCATTACTGTCAGAAATTCTGCAATGGCTCAGGAAAGTTCAGTCTTTAGAGGCAAAAATTCAACAATCTCAGGTTAAATTTCAACCTTTACAGAAAAAAATTCAACCATCGTAGGTGACATTTCAACCATCACAAGAGAGATTTCAAATATCTCAAGCGACATTTCAGGCAACTCCCAGGAAATTTCAACCATCCCAGGAGATAATCCAGCCTACATAGGTGAAATTTCAAACTTTTGAGGAAAACCTTCAGCCATCAAAATGGAAACTTCAACCACCGAGTGTGAAATTTCAGCCACCTCAAAGAAAATTCAACTCTCAAGGGTGCAAATTTTAAATTTCTGAGAAAACAGTTAACAATGCTAGGTAAAACTTCAATTATTACATGGGAAATTTCAGTGAAGGCACAGGAAAGTTCAGTCTTTGCAGGTGAAAATTCAACCATCTCAGGCAAAACTTCAACCTTCATAGGATAAAGGTCAACCATTGTAGTTGACATTTTAACCATCGAAATAGAGACTGCAAAAATAACAGGCAAGATATAGTCACCTCAAAGGAAAGTTCCGCCATCACAGCAGAAACTACCAGGTGAAATTTCAACATTTGCTGGAGAATCGTCAGCCATCACAATGGAAACTTCAACCACTGCAGGTGCAATTTCATCCACCTCAAAGGAAACTTCCAATATTGAGGGTGAATATTCAAACTTTCTAGGAAATACGCCAACGATCCTTCATTCAAACTCAACCATTATCAGGGAAGTTTCAGCGATGGCACAGGAAAGTTCAGTCTTTGCAGGTGAAAATTCACCACTTTCAGGAGAAACTTCAAACTTCACAGGAAAACCTGAAACCACTGCTTCTGACATGAGAACATTGCAAGGGAGACTTCAAACCTCACATGGGACATTTCAGTCACATCACAGGAAAATCCAAACATCACAGGTAAATAGGGAGCCAAGCAAGGTGACATTTCAAACATTGTAGGGAAAACTTCAAACATCACAATGGAAACTTGAACCATCGCAGGTGAAGTTTCAGGCACCTCAAAAGAAGGACAACTATGGAAGGTGTAATTTTAAACTTTGGAGGAAAAAAATCAACCATAACAGGTAAAACATCAACAATTAGTGGCAGAAATTCTGCAATGGCTCAGGAAAGTTCAGTCTTTACAGGCAAAAATTCAACAATCTCAGGTTAAATTTCAACCTTTACAGAAAAAAATTCAACCATCGTAGGTGACATTTCAACCATCACAAGAGAGATTTCAAATATCTCAAGCGACATTTCAGGCAACTCCCAGGAAAGTTCAACCATCCCAGGAGATAATCCAGCCTACATAGGTGAAATTTCAAACTTTTGAGGAAAACCTTCAGCCATCAAAATGGAAACTTCAACCACCGAGTGTGAAATTTCAGCCACCTCAAAGAAAATTCAACTCTCAAGGGTGCAAATTTTAAATTTCTGAGAAAACAGTTAACAATGCTAGGTAAAACTTCAAATATTACATGGGAAATTTCAGTGATGGCACAGGAAAGTTCAGTCTTTGCAGGTGAAAATTCAACCATCTCAGGCAAAACTTCAACCTTCATAGGAAAAAGGTCAACCACTGTAGTTGACATTTTAACCATCGAAAGAGAGACTGCAAAAATAACAGGCAAGATATAGTCACCTCAAAGGAAAGTTCCGCCATCACAGCAGAAACTACCAGGTGAAATTTCAACATTTGCTGGAGAATCGTCAGCCATCACAATGGAAACTTCAACCACTGCAGGTGAAATTTCATCCACCTCAAAGGAAACTTCAACTATTGAGGGTGAATATTTAAACTTTCTAGGAAATACGCCAACCATCCTTCATTCAAACTAAACCATTACCAGGGAAGTTTCAGCGATGGCACAGGAAAGTTCAGTCTTTGCAGGTGAACATTCACCACATTCAGGAGAAACTTCAACCTTCACAGGAAAACCTGAAAGCACTGCTTCTGACATGAGAACATTGCAAGGGAGACTTCAAACATCACATGGGACATTTCAGTCACATCACAGGAAAATCCAAACATCACAGGTAAACAGCGAGCCAAGCCAGGTGACATTTCAAACATTCTGGAAAAATTTCAAACATCACAATGGAAACTTGAACCATCGCAGGTGAAGTTTCAGGCACCTCAAAAGAAGGACAACTATGGAAGGTGTAATTTTAAACTTTGGAGGAAAAAAATCAACCATAACAGGTAAAACATCAACCATTACTGGCAGAAATTCTGCAATGGCTCAGGAAAGTTCAGTCTTTACAGGCAAAAATTCAACAATCTCAGGTTAAATTTCAACCTTTACAGAAAAAAATTCAACCATCGTAGGTGACATTTCAACCATCACAAGAGAGATTTCAAATATCTCAAGCGACATTTCAGGCAACTCCCAGGAAATTTCAACCATCCCAGGAGATAATCCAGCCTACATAGGTGAAATTTCAAACTTTTGAGGAAAACCTTCAGCCATCAAAATGGAAACTTCAACCACCGAGTGTGAAATTTCAGCCACCTCAAAGAAAATTCAACTGTCAAGGGTGCAAATTTTAAATTTCTGAGAAAACAGTTAACAATGCTAGGTAAAACTTCAAATATTACATGGGAAATTTCAGTGAAGGCACAGGAAAGTTCAGTCTTTGCAGGTGAAAATTCAACCATCTCAGGCAAAACTTCAACCTTCATAGGATAAAGGTCAACCATTGTAGTTGACATTTTAACCATCAAAAGAGAGACTGCAAAAATAACAGGCAAGATATAGTCACCTCAAAGGAAAGTTCCGCCATCACAGCAGAAACTACCAGGTGAAATTTCAACATTTGCTGGAGAATCGTCAGCCATCACAATGGAAACTTCAACCACTGCAGGTGAAATTTCATCCACCTGAAAGGAAACTTCAACTATTAAGGGTGAATATTCAAACTTTCTAGGAAATACGCCAACCATCCATCATTACCAGGGAAGTTTCAGCGATGGCACAGGAAAGTTCAGTCTTTGCAGGTGAAAATTCACCACATTCAGGAGAAACTTCAACCTTCACAGGAAAACCTGAAACCACTGCTTCTGACATGAGAACATTGCAAGGGAGACTTCAAACATCACATGGGACATTTCAGTCACATCACAGGAAAATCCAAACATCACAGGTAAACAGCGAGCCAAGCCAGGTGACATTTCAAACATTCTGGAAAAATTTCAAACATCACAATGGAAACTTGAACCATCGCAGGTGAAGTTTCAGGCACCTCAAAAGAAGGACAACTATGGAAGGTGTAATTTTAAACTTTGGAGGAAAAAAATCAACCATAACAGGTAAAACATCAACCATTACTGGCAGAAATTCTGCAATGGCTCAGGAAAGTTCAGTCTTTACAGGCAAAAATTCAACAATCTCAGGTTAAATTTCAACCTTTACAGAAAAAAATTCAACCATCGTAGGTGACATTTCAACCATCACAAGAGAGATTTCAAATATCTCAAGCGACATTTCAGGCAACTCCCAGGAAATTTCAACCATCCCAGGAGATAATCCAGCCTACATAGGTGAAATTTCAAACTTTTGAGGAAAACCTTCAGCCATCAAAATGGAAACTTCAACCACCGAGTGTGAAATTTCAGCCACCTCAAAGAAATTTCAACTATCAAGGGTGCAAATTTTAAATTTGTGAGAAAACAGTTAACAATGCTAGGTAAAACTTCAAATATTACATGGGAAATTTCAGTGATGGCACAGGAAAGTTCAGTCTTTGCAGGTGAAAATTCAACCATCTCAGGCAATATTCAACCTTCATAGGATAAAGGTCAACCATTGTAGTTGACATTTTAACCATCGAAAGAGAGACTGCAAAAATAACAGGCAAGATATAGTCACCTCAAAGGAAAGTTCCGCCATCACAGCAGAAACTACCAGGTGAAATTTCAACATTTGCTGGAGAATCGTCAGCCATCACAATGGAAACTTCAACCACTGCAGGTGAAATTTCATCCACCTCAAAGGAAACTTCAACTATTGAGGGTGAATATTCAAACTTTCTAGGAAATACGCCAACGATCCTTCATTCAAACTCAACCATTATCAGGGAAGTTTCAGCCGTGGCACAGGAAAGTTCAGTCTTTGCAGGTGAAAATTCACCACTTTCAGGAGAAACTTCAAACTTCACAGGAAAACCTGAAACCACTGCTTCTGACATGAGAACATTGCAAGGGAGACTTCAAACCTCACATGGGACATTTCAGTCACATCACAGGAAAATCCAAACATCACAGGTAAATAGCGAGCCAAGCAAGGTGACATTTCAAACATTGTAGGAAAAACTTCAAACATCACAATGGAAACTTGAACCATCGCAGGTGAAGTTTCAGGCACCTCAAAAGAAGGACAACTATGGAAGGTGTAATTTTAAACTTTGGAGGAAGAAAATCAACCATAATAGGTAAAACATCAACCATTACTGGCAGAAATTCTGCAATGGCTCAGGAAAGTTCAGTCTTTACAGGCAAAAATTCAACAATCTCAGGTTAAATTTCAACCTTTACAGAAAAAAATTCAACCATCGTAGGTGACATTTCAACCATCACAAGAGAGATTTCAAATATCTCAAGCGACATTTCAGGCAACTCCCAGGAAATTTCAACCATCCCAGGAGATAATCCAGCCTACATAGGTGAAATTTCAAACTTTTGAGGAAAACCTTCAGCCATCAAAATGGAAACTTCAACCACCGAGTGTGAAATTTCAGCCACCTCAAAGAAAATTCAACTATCAAGGGTGCAAATTTTAAATTTCTGAGAAAACAGTTAACAATGCTAGGTAAAACTTCAAATATTACATGGGAAATTTCAGTGAAGGCACAGGAAAGTTCAGTCTTTGCAGGTGAAAATTCAACCATCTCAGGCAAAACTTCAACCTTCATAGGATAAAGGTCAACCATTGTAGTTGACACTTTAACCATCGAAAGAGAGACTGCAAAAATAACAGGCAAGATATAGTCACATCAAAGGAAAGTTCCGCCATCACAGCAGAAACTACCAGGTGAAATTTCAACATTTGCTGGAGAATCGTCAGCCATCACAATGGAAACTTCAACCACTGCAGGTGAAATTTCATCCACCTCAAAGGAAACTTCAACTATTGAGGGTGAATATTCAAACTTTCTAGGAAATACGCCAACCATCCTTCATTCAAACTCAACCATTACCAGGGAAGTTTCAGCGATGGCACAGGAAAGTTCAGTCTTTGCAGGTGAAAATTCACCACTTTCAGGAGAAACTTCAAACTTCACAGGAAAACCTGAAACCACTGCTTCTGACATGAGAACATTGCAAGGGAGACTTCAAACCTCACATGGGACATTTCAGTCACATCACAGGAAAATCCAAACATCACAGGTAAATAGCAAGCCAAGCCAGGTGACATTTCAAACATTCTGGAAAAATTTCAAACATCACAATGGAAACTTGAACCATCGCAGGTGAAGTTTCAGGCACCTCAAAAGAAGGACAACTATGGAAGGTGTAATTTTAAACTTTGGAGGAAAAAAATCAACCATAACAGGTAAAACATCAACCATTACTGGCAGAAATTCTGCAATGGCTCAGGAAAGTTCAGTCTTTACAGGCAAAAATTCAACAATCTCAGGTTAAATTTCAACCTTTACAGAAAAAAATTCAACCATCGTAGGTGACATTTCAACCATCACAAGAGAGATTTCAAATATCTCAAGCGACATTTCAGGCAACTCCCAGGAAAGTTCAACCATCCCAGGAGATAATCCAGCCTACGTAGGTGAAATTTCAAATTTTTGAGGAAAACCTTCAGCCATCAAAATGGAAACTTCAACGACTGAGTGTGAAATTTCAGCCACCTCAAAGAAATTTCAACTATCAAGGGTGCAAATTTTAAATTTCTGAGAAAACAGTTAACAATGCTAGGTAAAACTTCAAATATTACATGGGAAATTTCAGTGATGGCACAGGAAAGTTCAGTCTTTGCAGGTGAAAATTCAACCATCTCAGGCAAAACTTCAACCTTCATAGGAAAAAGGTCAACGACTGTAGTTGACATTTTAACCATCGAAAGAGAGACTGCAAAAATAACAGGCAAGATATAGTCACCTCAAAGGAAAGTTCCGCCATCACAGCAGAAACTACCAGGTGAAATTTCAACATTTGCTGGAGAATCGTCAGCCATCACAATGGAAACTTCAACCACTGCAGGTGAAATTTCATCCACCTCAAAGGAAACTTCAACTATTGAGGGTGAATATTTAAACTTTCTAGGAAATACGCCAACCATCCTTCATTCAAACTAAACCATTACCAGGGAAGTTTCAGCGATGGCACAGGAAAGTTCAGTCTTTGCAGGTGAACATTCACCACATTCAGGAGAAACTTCAACCTTCACAGGAAAACCTGAAAGCACTGCTTCTGACATGAGAACATTGCAAGGGAGACTTCAAACATCACATGGGACATTTCAGTCACATCACAGGAAAATCCAAACATCACAGGTAAACAGCGAGCCAAGCCAGGTGACATTTCAAACATTCTGGAAAAATTTCAAACATCACAATGGAAACTTGAACCATCGCAGGTGAAGTTTCAGGCACCTCAAAAGAAGGACAACTATGGAAGGTGTAATTTTAAACTTTGGAGGAAAAAAATCAACCATAACAGGTAAAACATCAACCATTACTGGCAGAAATTCTGCAATGGCTCAGGAAAGTTCAGTCTTTACAGGCAAAAATTCAACAATCTCAGGTTAAATTTCAACCTTTACAGAAAAAAATTCAACCATCGTAGGTGACATTTCAACCATCACAAGAGAGATTTCAAATATCTCAAGCGACATTTCAGGCAACTCCCAGGAAATTTCAACCATCCCAGGAGATAATCCAGCCTACATAGGTGAAATTTCAAACTTTTGAGGAAAACCTTCAGCCATCAAAATGGAAACTTCAACCACCGAGTGTGAAATTTCAGCCACCTCAAAGAAAATTCAACTCTCAAGGGTGCAAATTTTAAATTTCTGAGAAAACAGTTAACAATGCTAGGTAAAACTTCAAATATTACATGGGAAATTTCAGTGAAGGCACAGGAAAGTTCAGTCTTTGCAGGTGAAAATTCAACCATCTCAGGCAAAACTTCAACCTTCATAGGATAAAGGTCAACCATTGTAGTTGACATTTTAACCATCAAAAGAGAGACTGCAAAAATAACAGGCAAGATATAGTCACCTCAAAGGAAAGTTCCGCCATCACAGCAGAAACTACCAGGTGAAATTTCAACATTTGCTGGAGAATCGTCAGCCATCACAATGGAAACTTCAACCACTGCAGGTGAAATTTCATCCACCTGAAAGGAAACTTCAACTATTAAGGGTGAATATTCAAACTTTCTAGGAAATACGCCAACCATCCATCATTACCAGGGAAGTTTCAGCGATGGCACAGGAAAGTTCAGTCTTTGCAGGTGAAAATTCACCACATTCAGGAGAAACTTCAACCTTCACAGGAAAACCTGAAACCACTGCTTCTGACATGAGAACATTGCAAGGGAGACTTCAAACATCACATGGGACATTTCAGTCACATCACAGGAAAATCCAAACATCACAGGTAAACAGCGAGCCAAGCCAGGTGACATTTCAAACATTCTGGAAAAATTTCAAACATCACAATGGAAACTTGAACCATCGCAGGTGAAGTTTCAGGCACCTCAAAAGAAGGACAACTATGGAAGGTGTAATTTTAAACTTTGGAGGAAAAAAATCAACCATAACAGGTAAAACATCAACCATTACTGGCAGAAATTCTGCAATGGCTCAGGAAAGTTCAGTCTTTACAGGCAAAAATTCAACAATCTCAGGTTAAATTTCAACCTTTACAGAAAAAAATTCAACCATCGTAGGTGACATTTCAACCATCACAAGAGAGATTTCAAATATCTCAAGCGACATTTCAGGCAACTCCCAGGAAATTTCAACCATCCCAGGAGATAATCCAGCCTACATAGGTGAAATTTCAAACTTTTGAGGAAAACCTTCAGCCATCAAAATGGAAACTTCAACCACCGAGTGTGAAATTTCAGCCACCTCAAAGAAATTTCAACTATCAAGGGTGCAAATTTTAAATTTGTGAGAAAACAGTTAACAATGCTAGGTAAAACTTCAAATATTACATGGGAAATTTCAGTGAAGGCACAGGAAAGTTCAGTATTTGCAGGTGAAAATTCAACCATCTCAGGCAAAACTTCAACCTTCATAGGATAAAGGTCAACCATTGTAGTTGACATTTTAACCATCGAAAGAGAGACTGCAAAAATAACAGGCAAGATATAGTCACCTCAAAGGAAAGTTCCGCCATCACAGCAGAAACTACCAGGTGAAATTTCAACATTTGCTGGAGAATCGTCAGCCATCACAATGGAAACTTCAACCACTGCAGGTGAAATTTCATCCACCTCAAAGGAAACTTCAAATATTGAGGGTGAATATTCAAACTTTCTAGGAAATACGCCAACGATCCTTCCTTCAAACTCAACCATTATCAGGGAAGTTTCAGCGATGGCACAGGAAAGTTCAGTCTTTGCAGGTGAAAATTCACCACTTTCAGGAGAAACTTCAAACTTCACAGGAAAACCTGAAACCACTGCTTCTGACATGAGAACATTGCAAGGGAGACTTCAAACCTCACATGGGACATTTCAGTCACATCACAGGAAAATCCAAACATCACAGGTAAATAGCGAGCCAAGCCAGGTGACATTTCAAACATTGTAGGAAAAACTTCAAACATCACAATGGAAACTTGAACCATCGCAGGTGAAGTTTCAGGCACCTCAAAAGAAGGACAACTATGGAAGGTGTAATTTTAAACTTTGGAGGAAGAAAATCAACCATAACAAGTAAAACATCAACCATTACTGGCAGAAATTCTGCAATGGCTCAGGAAAGTTCAGTCTTTACAGGCAAAAATTCAACAATCTCAGGTTAAATTTCAACCTTTACAGAAAAAAATTCAACCATCGTAGGTGACATTTCAACCATCACAAGAGAGATTTCAAATATCTCAAGCGACATTTCAGGCAACTCCCAGGAAATTTCAACTATCCCAGGAGATAATCCAGCCTACATAGGTGAAATTTCAAACTTTTGAGGAAAACCTTCAGCCATCAAAATGGAAACTTCAACCACCGAGTGTGAAATTTCAGCCACCTCAAAGAAAATTCAACTATCAAGGGTGCAAATTTTAAATTTCTGAGAAAACAGTTAACAATGCTAGGTAAAACTTCAAATATTACATGGGAAATTTCAGTGAAGGCACAGGAAAGTTCAGTCTTTGCAGGTGAAAATTCAACCATCTCAGGCAAAACTTCAACCTTCATAGGATAAAGGTCAACCATTGTAGTTGACACTTTAACCATCGAAAGAGAGACTGCAAAAATAACAGGCAAGATATAGTCACCTCAAAGGAAAGTTCCACCATCACAGCAGAAACTACCAGGTGAAATTTCAACATTTGCTGGAGAATCGTCAGCCATCACAATGGAAACTTCAACCACTGCAGGTGAAATTTCATCCACCTCAAAGGAAACTTCAACTATTGAGGGTGAATATTCAAACTTTCTAGGAAATACGCCAACCATCCTTCATTCAAACTCAACCATTACCAGGGAAGTTTCAGCGATGGCACAGGAAAGTTCAGTCTTTGCAGGTGAAAATTCACCACTTTCAGGAGAAACTTCAAACTTCACAGGAAAACCTGAAACCACTGCTTCTGACATGAGAACATTGCAAGGGAGACTTCAAACCTCTCATGGGACATTTCAGTCACATCACAGGAAAATCCAAACATCACAGGTAAATAGCGAGCCAAGCCAGGTGACATTTCAAACATTCTGGAAAAATTTCAAACATCACAATGGAAACTTGAACCATCGCAGGTGAAGTTTCAGGCACCTCAAAAGAAGGACAACTATGGAAGGTGTAATTTTAAACTTTGGAGGAAAAAAATCAACCATAACAGGTAAAACATCAACCATTACTGGCAGAAATTCTGCAATGGCTCAGGAAAGTTCAGTCTTTACAGGCAAAAATTCAACAATCTCAGGTTAAATTTCGACCTTTACAGAAAAAAATTCAACCATCGTAGGTGACATTTCAACCATCACAAGAGAGATTTCAAATATCTCAAGCGACATTTCAGGCAACTCCCAGGAAAGTTCAACCATCCCAGGAGATAATCCAGCCTACGTAGGTGAAATTTCAAATTTTTGAGGAAAACCTTCAGCCATCAAAATGGAAACTTCAACCACCGAGTGTGAAATTTCAGCCACCTCAAAGAAATTTCAACTATCAAGGGTGCAAATTTTAAATTTCTGAGAAAACAGTTAACAATGCTAGGTAAAACTTCAAATATTACATGGGAAATTTCAGTGATGGCATAGGAAAGTTCAGTCTTTGCAGGTGAAAATTCAACCATCTCAGGCAAAACTTCAACCTTCATAGGAAAAAGGTCACCCATTATAGTTGACATTTTAACCATCGAAAGAGAGACTGCAAAAATAACAGGCAAGATATAGTCACCTCAAAGGAAAGTTCCGCCATCACAGCAGAAACTACCAGGTGAAATTTCAACATTTGCTGGAGAATCGTCAGCCATCACAATGGAAACTTCAACCACTGCAGGTGAAATTTCATCCACCTGAAAGGAAACTTCAACTATTGAGGGTGAATATTTAAACTTTCTAGGAAATACGCCAACCATCCTTCATTCAAACTCAACCATTACCAGGGAAGTTTCAGCGATGGCACAGGAAAGTTCAGTCTTTGCAGGTGAACATTCACCACATTCAGGAGAAACTTCAACCTTCACAGGAAAACCTGAAACCACTGCTTCTGACATGAGAACATTGCAAGGGAGACTTCAAACATCACATGGGACATTTCAGTCACATCACAGGAAAATCCAAACATCACAGGTAAACAGCGAGCCAAGCCAGGTGACATTTCAAACATTCTGGAAAAATTTCAAACATCACAATGGAAACTTGAACCATCGCAGGTGAAGTTTCAGGCACCTCAAAAGAAGGACAACTATGGAAGGTGTAATTTTAAACTTTGGAGGAAAAAAATCAACCATAACAGGTAAAACATCAACCATTACTGGCAGAAATTCTGCAATGGCTCAGGAAAGTTCAGTCTTTACAGGCAAAAATTCAACAATCTCAGGTTAAATTTCAACATTTACAGAAAAAAATTCAACCATCGTAGGTGACATTTCAACCATCACAAGAGAGATTTCAAATATCTCAAGCGACATTTCAGGCAACTCCCAGGAAAGTTCAACCATCCCAGGAGATAATCCAGCCTACATAGGTGAAATTTCAAACTTTTGAGGAAAACCTTCAGCCATCAAAATGGAAACTTCAACCACCGAGTGTGAAATTTCAGCCACCTCAAAGAAATTTCAACTATCAAGGGTGCAAATTTTAAATTTGTGAGAAAACAGTTAACAATGCTAGGTAAAACTTCAAATATTACATGGGAAATTTCAGTGAAGGCACAGGAAAGTTCAGTCTTTGCAGGTGAAAATTCAACCATATCAGGCAAAACTTCAACCTTCATAGGATAAAGGTCAACCATTGTAGTTGACATTTTAACCATCGAAAGAGAGACTGCAAAAATAACAGGCAAGATATAGTCACCTCAAAGGAAAGTTCCGCCATCACAGCAGAAACTACCAGGTGAAATTTCAACATTTGCTGGAGAATCGTCAGCCATCACAATGGAAACTTCAACCACTGCAGGTGAAATTTCATCCACCTCAAAGGAAACTTCAACTATTGAGGGTGAATATTCAAACTTTCTAGGAAATACGCCAACCATCCTTCATTCAAACTCAACCATTACCAGGGAAGTTTCAGCGATGGCACAGGAAAGTTCAGTCTTTGCAGGTGAAAATTCACCACTTTCAGGAGAAACTTCAAACTTCACAGGAAAACCTGAAACCACTGCTTCTGACATGAGAACATTGCAAGGGAGACTTCAAACCTCTCATGGGACATTTCAGTCACATCACAGGAAAATCCAAACATCACAGGTAAATAGCGAGCCAAGCCAGGTGACATTTCAAACATTCTGGAAAAATTTCAAACATCACAATGGAAACTTGAACCATCGCAGGTGAAGTTTCAGGCACCTCAAAAGAAGGACAACTATGGAAGGTGTAATTTTAAACTTTGGAGGAAAAAAATCAACCACAACAGGTAAAACATCAACCATTACTGGCAGAAATTCTGCAATGGCTCAGGAAAGTTCAGTCTTTACAGGCAAAAATTCAACAATCTCAGGTTAAATTTCGACCTTTACAGAAAAAAATTCAACCATCGTAGGTGACATTTCAACCATCACAAGAGAGATTTCAAATATCTCAAGCGACATTTCAGGCAACTCCCAGGAAAGTTCAACCATCCCAGGAGATAATCCAGCCTACGTAGGTGAAATTTCAAATTTTTGAGGAAAACCTTCAGCCATCAAAATGGAAACTTCAACCACCGAGTGTGAAATTTCAGCCACCTCAAAGAAATTTCAACTATCAAGGGTGCAAATTTTAAATTTCTGAGAAAACAGTTAACAATGCTAGGTAAAACTTCAAATATTACATGGGAAATTTCAGTGATGGCATAGGAAAGTTCAGTCTTTGCAGGTGAAAATTCAACCATCTCAGGCAAAACTTCAACCTTCATAGGAAAAAGGTCACCCATTATAGTTGACATTTTAACCATCGAAAGAGAGACTGCAAAAATAACAGGCAAGATATAGTCACCTCAAAGGAAAGTTCCGCCATCACAGCAGAAACTACCAGGTGAAATTTCAACATTTGCTGGAGAATCGTCAGCCATCACAATGGAAACTTCAACCACTGCAGGTGAAATTTCATCCACCTGAAAGGAAACTTCAACTATTGAGGGTGAATATTTAAACTTTCTAGGAAATACGCCAACCATCCTTCATTCAAACTCAACCATTACCAGGGAAGTTTCAGCGATGGCACAGGAAAGTTCAGTCTTTGCAGGTGAACATTCACCACATTCAGGAGAAACTTCAACCTTCACAGGAAAACCTGAAACCACTGCTTCTGACATGAGAACATTGCAAGGGAGACTTCAAACATCACATGGGACATTTCAGTCACATCACAGGAAAATCCAAACATCACAGGTAAACAGCGAGCCAAGCCAGGTGACATTTCAAACATTCTGGAAAAATTTCAAACATCACAATGGAAACTTGAACCATCGCAGGTGAAGTTTCAGGCACCTCAAAAGAAGGACAACTATGGAAGGTGTAATTTTAAACTTTGGAGGAAAAAAATCAACCATAACAGGTAAAACATCAACCATTACTGGCAGAAATTCTGCAATGGCTCAGGAAAGTTCAGTCTTTACAGGCAAAAATTCAACAATCTCAGGTTAAATTTCAACATTTACAGAAAAAAATTCAACCATCGTAGGTGACATTTCAACCATCACAAGAGAGATTTCAAATATCTCAAGCGACATTTCAGGCAACTCCCAGGAAAGTTCAACCATCCCAGGAGATAATCCAGCCTACATAGGTGAAATTTCAAACTTTTGAGGAAAACCTTCAGCCATCAAAATGGAAACTTCAACCACCGAGTGTGAAATTTCAGCCACCTCAAAGAAATTTCAACTATCAAGGGTGCAAATTTTAAATTTGTGAGAAAACAGTTAACAATGCTAGGTAAAACTTCAAATATTACATGGGAAATTTCAGTGAAGGCACAGGAAAGTTCAGTCTTTGCAGGTGAAAATTCAACCATATCAGGCAAAACTTCAACCTTCATAGGATAAAGGTCAACCATTGTAGTTGACATTTTAACCATCGAAAGAGAGACTGCAAAAATAACAGGCAAGATATAGTCACCTCAAAGGAAAGTTCCGCCATCACAGCAGAAACTACCAGGTGAAATTTCAACATTTGCTGGAGAATCGTCAGCCATCACAATGGAAACTTCAACCACTGCAGGTGAAATTTCATCCACCTCAAAGGAAACTTCAACTATTGAGGGTGAATATTCAAACTTTCTAGGAAATACGCCAACCATCCTTCATTCAAACTCAACCATTACCAGGGAAGTTTCAGCGATGGCACAGGAAAGTTCAGTCTTTGCAGGTGAACATTCACCACATTCAGGAGAAACTTCAACCTTCACAGGAAAACCTGAAACCACTGCTTCTGACATGAGAACATTGCAAGGGAGACTTCAAACCTCACATGGGACATTTCAGTCACATCACAGGAAAATCCAAACATCACAGGTAAATAGCGAGCCAAGCCAGGTGACATTTCAAACATTCTGGAAAAATTTCAAACATCACAATGGAAACTTGAACCATCGCAGGTGAAGTTTCAGGCACCTCAAAAGAAGGACAACTATGGAAGGTGTAATTTTAAACTTTGGAGGAAAAAAATCAACCATAACAGGTAAAACATCAACCATTACTGGCAGAAATTCTGCAATGGCTCAGGAAAGTTCAGTCTTTACAGGCAAAAATTCAACAATCTCAGGTTAAATTTCAACCTTTACAGAAAAAAATTCAACCATCGTAGGTGACATTTCAACCATCACAAGAGAGATTTCAAATATCTCAAGCGACATTTCAGGCAACTCCCAGGAAAGTTCATCCATCCCAGGAGATAATCCAGCCTACGTAGGTGAAATTTCAAATTTTTGAGGAAAACCTTCAGCCATCAAAATGGAAACTTCAACCACCGAGTGTGAAATTTCAGCCACCTCAAAGAAATTTCAACTATCAAGGGTGCAAATTTTAAATTTCTGAGAAAACAGTTAACAATGCTAGGTAAAACTTCAAATATTACATGGGAAATTTCAGTGATGGCACAGGAAAGTTCAGTCTTTGCAGGTGAAAATTCAACCATCTCAGGCAAAACTTCAACCTTCATAGGAAAAAGGTCACCCATTATAGTTGACATTTTAACCATCGAAAGAGAGACTGCAAAAATAACAGGCAAGATATAGTCACCTCAAAGGAAAGTTCCGCCATCACAGCAGAAACTACCAGGTGAAATTTCAACATTTGCTGGAGAATCGTGAGCCATCACAATTGAAACTTCAACCACTGCAGGTGAAATTTCATCCACCTCAATGGAAACTTCAACTATTGAGGGTGAATATTCAAACTTTCTAGGAAATACGCCAACCATCCTTCATTCAAACTCAACCATTACCAGGGAAGTTTCAGCGATGGCACAGGAAAGTTCAGTCTTTGCAGGTGAACATTCACCACATTCAGGAGAAACTTCAACCTTCACAGGAAAACCTGAAACCACTGCTTCTGACACGAGAACATTGCAAGGGAGACTTCAAACATCACATGGGACATTTCAGTCACATCACAGGAAAATCCAAACATCACAGGTAAACAGCGAGCCAAGCCAGGTGACATTTCAAACATTCTGGAAAAATTTCAAACATCACAATGGAAACTTGAACCATCGCAGGTGAAGTTTCAGGCACCTCAAAAGAAGGACAACTATGGAAGGTGTAATTTTAAACTTTGGAGGAAAAAAATCAACCATAACAGGTAAAACATCAACCATTACTGGCAGAAATTCTGCAATGGCTCAGGAAAGTTCAGTCTTTACAGGCAAAAATTCAACAATCTCAGGTTAAATTTCAACCTTTACAGAAAAAAATTCAACCATCGTAGGTGACATTTCAACCATCACAAGAGAGATTTCAAATATCTCAAGCGACATTTCAGGCAACTCCCAGGAAAGTTCAACCATCCCAGGAGATAATCCAGCCTACATAGGTGAAATTTCAAACTTTTGAGGAAAACCTTCAGCCATCAAAATGGAAACTTCAACCACCGAGTGTGAAATTTCAGCCACCTCAAAGAAATTTCAACTATCAAGGGTGCAAATTTTAAATTTGTGAGAAAACAGTTAACAATGCTAGGTAAAACTTCAAATATTACATGGGAAATTTCAGTGAAGGCACAGGAAAGTTCAGTCTTTGCAGGTGAAAATTCAACCATATCAGGCAAAACTTCAACCTTCATAGGATAAAGGTCAACCATTGTAGTTGACATTTTAACCATCGAAAGAGAGACTGCAAAAATAACAGGCAAGATATAGTCACCTCAAAGGAAAGTTCCGCCATCACAGCAGAAACTACCAGGTGAAATTTCAACATTTGCTGGAGAATCGTCAGCCATCACAATGGAAACTTCAACCACTGCAGGTGAAATTTCATCCACCTCAAAGGAAACTTCAACTATTGAGGGTGAATATTCAAACTTTCTAGGAAATACGCCAACCATCCTTCATTCAAACTCAACCATTACCAGGGAAGTTTCAGCGATGGCACAGGAAAGTTCAGTCTTTGCAGGTGAACATTCACCACATTCAGGAGAAACTTCAACCTTCACAGGAAAACCTGAAACCACTGCTTCTGACATGAGAACATTGCAAGGGAGACTTCAAACCTCACATGGGACATTTCAGTCACATCACAGGAAAATCCAAACATCACAGGTAAATAGCGAGCCAAGCCAGGTGACATTTCAAACATTCTGGAAAAATTTCAAACATCACAATGGAAACTTGAACCATCGCAGGTGAAGTTTCAGGCACCTCAAAAGAAGGACAACTATGGAAGGTGTAATTTTAAACTTTGGAGGAAAAAAATCAACCATAACAGGTAAAACATCAACCATTACTGGCAGAAATTCTGCAATGGCTCAGGAAAGTTCAGTCTTTACAGGCAAAAATTCAACAATCTCAGGTTAAATTTCAACCTTTACAGAAAAAAATTCAACCATCGTAGGTGACATTTCAACCATCACAAGAGAGATTTCAAATATCTCAAGCGACATTTCAGGCAACTCCCAGGAAAGTTCAACCATCCCAGGAGATAATCCAGCCTACGTAGGTGAAATTTCAAATTTTTGAGGAAAACCTTCAGCCATCAAAATGGAAACTTCAACGACTGATTGTGAAATTTCAGCCACCTCAAAGAAATTTCAACTATCAAGGGTGCAAATTTTAAATTTCTGAGAAAACAGTTAACAATGCTAGGTAAAACTTCAAATATTACATGGGAAATTTCAGTGATGGCACAGGAAAGTTCAGTCTTTGCAGGTGAAAATTCAACCATCTCAGGCAAAACTTCAACTTTCATAGGAAAAAGGTCACCCATTATAGTTGACATTTTAACCATCGAAAGAGAGACTGCAAAAATAACAGGCAAGATATAGTCACCTCAAAGGAAAGTTCCGCCATCACAGCAGAAACTACCAGGTGAAATTTCAACATTTGCTGGAGAATCGTCAGCCATCACAATGGAAACTTCAAAGACTGCAGGTGAAATTTCATCCACCTGAAAGGAAACTTCAACTATTGAGGGTGAATATTTAAACTTTCTAGGAAATACGCCAACCATCCTTCATTCAAACTCAACCATTACCAGGGAAGTTTCAGCAATGGCACAGGAAAGTTCAGTCTTTGCAGGTGAAAATTCACCACATTCAAGAGAAACTTCAGCCTTCACAGGAAAACCTGAAACCACTGCTTCTGACATGAGAACATTGCAAGGGAGACTTCAAACATCACATTGGACATTTCAGTCACATCACAGGAAAATCCAAACATCACAGGTAAACAGCGAGCCAAGCCAGGTGACATTTCAAACATTCTGGAAAAATTTCAAACATCACAATGGAAACTTGAACCATCGCAGGTGAAGTTTCAGGCACCTCAAAAGAAGGACAACTATGGAAGGTGTAATTTTAAACTTTGGAGGAAAAAAATCAACCATAACAGGTAAAACATCAACCATTACTGGCAGAAATTCTGCAATGGCTCAGGAAAGTTCAGTCTTTACAGGCAAAAATTCAAAAATCTCAGGTTAAATTTCAACCTTTACAGAAAAAAATTCAACCATCGTAGGTGACATTTCAACCATCACAAGAGAGATTTCAAATATCTCAAGCCACATTTAAGGCAACTCCCAGGAAATTTCAACCATCCCAGGAGATAATCCAGCCTACATAGGTGAAATTTCAAACTTTTGAGGAAAACCTTCAGCCATCAAAATGGAAACTTCAACCACCGAGTGTGAAATTTCAGCCACCTCAAAGAAAATTCAACTCTCAAGGGTGCAAATTTTAAATTTCTGAGAAAACAGTTAACAATGCTAGGTAAAACTTCAAATATTACATGGGAAATTTCAGTGAAGGCACAGGAAAGTTCAGTCTTTGCAGGTGAAAATTCAACCATCTCAGGCAAAACTTCAACCTTCATAGGAAAAAGGTCAACGACTGTAGTTGACATTTTAACCATCGAAAGAGAGACTGCAAAAATAACAGGCAAGATATAGTCACCTCAAAGGAAAGTTCCGCCATCACAGCAGAAACTACCAGGTGAAATTTCAACATTTGCTGGAGAATCGTCAGCCATCACAATGGAAACTTCAACCACTGCAGGTGAAATTTCATCCACCTCAAAGGAAACTTCAACTATTGAGGGTGAATATTTAAACTTTCTAGGAAATACGCCAACCATCCTTCATTCAAACTAAACCATTACCAGGGAAGTTTCAGCGATGGCACAGGAAAGTTCAGTCTTTGCAGGTGAACATTCACCACATTCAGGAGAAACTTCAACCTTCACAGGAAAACCTGAAAGCACTGCTTCTGACATGAGAACATTGCAAGGGAGACTTCAAACATCACATGGGACATTTCAGTCACATCACAGGAAAATCCAAACATCACAGGTAAACAGCGAGCCAAGCCAGGTGACATTTCAAACATTCTGGAAAAATTTCAAACATCACAATGGAAACTTGAACCATCGCAGGTGAAGTTTCAGGCACCTCAAAAGAAGGACAACTATGGAAGGTGTAATTTTAAACTTTGGAGGAAAAATTCAACCATAACAGGTAAAACATCAACCATTACTGGCAGAAATTCTGCAATGGCTCAGGAAAGTTCAGTCTTTACAGGCAAAAATTCAACAATCTCAGGTTAAATTTCAACCTTTACAGAAAAAAATTCAACCATCGTAGGTGACATTTCAACCATCACAAGAGAGATTTCAAATATCTCAAGCGACATTTCAGGCAACTCCCAGGAAATTTCAACCATCCCAGGAGATAATCCAGCCTACATAGGTGAAATTTCAAACTTTTGAGGAAAACCTTCAGCCATCAAAATGGAAAATTCAACCACCGAGTGTGAAATTTCAGCCACCTCAAAGAAAATTCAACTGTCAAGGGTGCAAATTTTAAATTTCTGAGAAAACAGTTAACAATGCTAGGTAAAACTTCAAATATTACAATGGAAATTTCAGTGAAGGCACAGGAAAGTTCAGTCTTTGCAGGTGAAAATTCAACCATCTCAGGCAAAACTTCAACCTTCATAGGATAAAGGTCAACCATTGTAGTTGACATTTTAACCATCAAAAGAGAGACTGCAAAAATAACAGGCAAGATATAGTCACCTCAAAGGAAAGTTCCGCCATCACAGCAGAAACTACCAGGTGAAATTTCAACATTTGCTGGAGAATCGTCAGCCATCACAATGGAAACTTCAACCACTGCAGGTGAAATTTCATCCACCTGAAAGGAAACTTCAACTATTAAGGGTGAATATTCAAACTTTCTAGGAAATACGCCAACCATCCATCATTACCAGGGAAGTTTCAGCGATGGCACAGGAAAGTTCAGTCTTTGCAGGTGAAAATTCACCACATTCAGGAGAAACTTCAACCTTCACAGGAAAACCTGAAACCACTGCTTCTGACATGAGAACATTGCAAGGGAGACTTCAAACATCACATGGGACATTTCAGTCACATCACAGGAAAATCCAAACATCACAGGTAAACAGCGAGCCAAGCCAGGTGACATTTCAAACATTCTGGAAAAATTTCAAACATCACAATGGAAACTTGAACCATCGCAGGTGAAGTTTCAGGCACCTCAAAAGAAGGACAACTATGGAAGGTGTAATTTTAAACTTTGGAGGAAAAAAATCAACCATAACAGGTAAAACATCAACCATTACTGGCAGAAATTCTGCAATGGCTCAGGAAAGTTCAGTCTTTACAGGCAAAAATTCAACAATCTCAGGTTAAATTTCAACCTTTACAGAAAAAAATTCAACCATCGTAGGTGACATTTCAACCATCACAAGAGAGATTTCAAATATCTCAAGCGACATTTCAGGCAACTCCCAGGAAAGTTCAACCATCCCAGGAGATAATCCAGCCTACATAGGTGAAATTTCAAACTTTTGAGGAAAACCTTCAGCCATCAAAATGGAAACTTCAACCACCGAGTGTGAAATTTCAGCCACCTCAAAGAAAATTCAACTATCAAGGGTGCAAATTTTAAATTTCTGAGAAAACAGTTAACAGTGCTAGGTAAAACTTCAAATATTACATGGGAAATTTCAGTGAAGGCACAGGAAAGTTCAGTCTTTGCAGGTGAAAATTCAACCATCTCAGGCAAAACTTCAACCTTCATAGGATAAAGGTCAACCATTGTAGTTGACACTTTAACCATCGAAAGAGAGACTGCAAAAATAACAGGCAAGATATAGTCACCTCAAAGGAAAGTTCCGCCATCACAGCAGAAACTACCAGGTGAAATTTCAACATTTGCTGGAGAATCGTCAGCCATCACAATTGAAACTTCAACCACTGCAGGTGAAATTTCATCCACCTCAATGGAAACTTCAACTATTGAGGGTGAATATTCAAACTTTCTAGGAAATACGCCAACCATCCTTCATTCAAACTCAACCATTACCAGGGAAGTTTCAGCGATGGCACAGGAAAGTTCAGTCTTTGCAGGTGAACATTCACCACATTCAGGAGAAACTTCAACCTTCACAGGAAAACCTGAAACCACTGCTTCTGACACGAGAACATTGCAAGGGAGACTTCAAACATCACATGGGACATTTCAGTCACATCACAGGAAAATCCAAACATCACAGGTAAACAGCGAGCCAAGCCAGGTGACATTTCAAATATTCTGGAAAAATTTCAAACATCACAATGGAAACTTGAACCATCGCAGGTGAAGTTTCAGGCACCTCAAAAGAAGGACAACTATGGAAGGTGTAATTTTAAACTTTGGAGGAAAAAAATCAACCATAACAGGTAAAACATCAACCATTACTGGCAGAAATTCTGCAATGGCTCAGGAAAGTTCAGTCTTTACAGGCAAAAATTCAACAATCTCAGGTTAAATTTCAACCTTTACAGAAAAAAATTCAACCATCGTAGGTGACATTTCAACCATCACAAGAGAGATTTCAAATATCTCAAGCGACATTTCAGGCAACTCCCAGGAAAGTTCAACCATCCCAGGAGATAATCCAGCCTACATAGGTGAAATTTCAAACTTTTGAGGAAAACCTTCAGCCATCAAAATGGAAACTTCAACCACCGAGTGTGAAATTTCAGCCACCTCAAAGAAATTTCAACTATCAAGGGTGCAAATTTTAAATTTGTGAGAAAACAGTTAACAATGCTAGGTAAAACTTCAAATATTACATGGGAAATTTCAGTGAAGGCACAGGAAAGTTCAGTCTTTGCAGGTGAAAATTCAACCATCTCAGGCAAAACTTCAACCTTCATAGGATAAAGGTCAACCATTGTAGTTGACATTTTAACCATCGAAAGAGAGACTGCAAAAATAACAGGCAAGATATAGTCACCTCAAAGGAAAGTTCCGCCATCACAGCAGAAACTACCAGGTGAAATTTCAACATTTGCTGGAGAATCGTCAGCCATCACAATGGAAACTTCAACCACTGCAGGTGAAATTTCATCCACCTCAAAGGAAACTTCAAATATTGAGGGTGAATATTCAAACTTTCTAGGAAATACGCCAACCATCCTTCATTCAAACTCAACCATTACCAGGGAAGTTTCAGCGATGGCACAGGAAAGTTCAGTCTTTGCAGGTGAACATTCACCACATTCAGGAGAAACTTCAACCTTCACAGGAAAACCTGAAACCACTGCTTCTGACATGAGAACATTGCAAGGGAGACTTCAAACATCACATGGGACATTTCAGTCACATCACAGGAAAATCCAAACATCACAGGTAAACAGCGAGCCAAGCCAGGTGACATTTCAAACATTCTGGAAAAATTTCAAACATCACAATGGAAACTTGAACCATCGCAGGTGAAGTTTCAGGCACCTCAAAAGAAGGACAACTATGGAAGGTGTAATTTTAAACTTTGGAGGAAAAAAATCAACCATAACAGGTAAAACATCAACCATTACTGGCAGAAATTCTGCAATGGCTCAGGAAAGTTCAGTCTTTACAGGCAAAAATTCAACAATCTCAGGTTAAATTTCAACATTTACAGAAAAAAATTCAACCATCGTAGGTGACATTTCAACCATCACAAGAGAGATTTCAAATATCTCAAGCGACATTTCAGGCAACTCCCAGGAAAGTTCAACCATCCCAGGAGATAATCCAGCCTACATAGGTGAAATTTCAAACTTTTGAGGAAAACCTTCAGCCATCAAAATGGAAACTTCAACCACCGAGTGTGAAATTTCAGCCACCTCAAAGAAATTTCAACTATCAAGGGTGCAAATTTTAAATTTGTGAGAAAACAGTTAACAATGCTAGGTAAAACTTCAAATATTACATGGGAAATTTCAGTGAAGGCACAGGAAAGTTCAGTCTTTGCAGGTGAAAATTCAACCATCTCAGGCAAAACTTCAACCTTCATAGGATAAAGGTCAACCATTGTAGTTGACATTTTAACCATCGAAAGAGAGACTGCAAAAATAACAGGCAAGATATAGTCACCTCAAAGGAAAGTTCCGCCATCACAGCAGAAACTACCAGGTGAAATTTCAACATTTGCTGGAGAATCGTCAGCCATCACAATGGAAACTTCAACCACTGCAGGTGAAATTTCATCCACCTCAAAGGAAACTTCAACTATTGAGGGTGAATATTCAAACTTTCTAGGAAATACGCCAACGATCCTTCATTCAAACTCAACCATTATCAGGGAAGTTTCAGCCATGGCACAGGAAAGTTCAGTCTTTGCAGGTGAAAATTCACCACTTTCAGGAGAAACTTCAAACTTCACAGGAAAACCTGAAACCACTCCTTCTGACATGAGAACATTGCAAGGGAGACTTCAAACCTCACAAGGGACATTTCAGTCACATCACAGGAAAATCCAAACATCACAGGTAAATAGCGAGCCAAGCCAGGTGACATTTCAAACATTGTAGGAAAAACTTCAAACATCACAATGGAAACTTGAACCATCGCAGGTGAAGTTTCAGGCACCTCAAAAGAAGGAGAACTATGGAAGGTGTAATTTTAAACTTTGGAGGAAGAAAATCAACCATAATAGGTAAAACATCAACCATTACTGGCAGAAATTCTGCAATGGCTCAGGAAAGTTCAGTCTTTACAGGCAAAAATTCAACAATCTCAGGTTAAATTTCAACCTTTACAGAAAAAAATTCAACCATCGTAGGTGACATTTCAACCATCACAAGAGAGATTTCAAATATCTCAAGCGACATTTCAGGCAACTCCCAGGAAATTTCAACCATCCCAGGAGATAATCCAGCCTACATAGGTGAAATTTCAAACTTTTGAGGAAAACCTTCAGCCATCAAAATGGAAACTTCAACCACCGAGTGTGAAATTTCAGCCACCTCAAAGAAAATTCAACTATCAAGGGTGCAAATTTTAAATTTCTGAGAAAACAGTTAACAATGCTAGGTAAAACTTCAAATATTACATGGGAAATTTCAGTGAAGGCACAGGAAAGTTCAGTCTTTGCAGGTGAAAATTCAACCATCTCAGGCAAAACTTCAACCTTCATAGGATAAAGGTCAACCATTGTAGTTGACACTTTAACCATCGAAAGAGAGACTCCAAAAATAACAGGCAAGATATAGTCACCTCAAAGGAAAGTTCCGCCATCACAGCAGAAACTACCAGGTGAAATTTCAACATTTGCTGGAGAATTGTCAGCCATCACAATGGAAACTTCAACCACTGCAGGTGAAATTTCATCCACCTCAAAGGAAACTTCAACTATTGAGGGTGAATATTCAAACTTTCTAGGAAATACGCCAACCATCCTTCATTCAAACTCAACCATTACCAGGGAAGTTTCAGCGATGGCACAGGAAAATTCAGTCTTTGCAGGTGAAAATTCACCACTTTCAGGAGAAACTTGAAACTTCACAGGAAAACCTGAAACCACTGCTTCTGACATGAGAACATTGCAAGGGAGACTTCAAACCTCTCATGGGACATTTCAGTCACATCACAGGAAAATCCAAACATCACAGGTAAATAGCGAGCCAAGCCAGGTGACATTTCAAACATTCTGGAAAAATTTCACACATCACAATGGAAACTTGAACCATCGCAGGTGAAGTTTCAGGCACCTCAAAAGAAGGACAACTATGGAAGGTGTAATTTTAAACTTTGGAGGAAAAAAATCAACCATAACAGGTAAAACATCAACCATTACTGGCAGAAATTCTGCAATGGCTCAGGAAAGTTCAGTCTTTACAGGCAAAAATTCAACAATCTCAGGTTAAATTTCAACCTTTACAGAAAAAAATTCAACCATCGTAGGTGACATTTCAACCATCACAAGAGAGATTTCAAATATCTCAAGCGACATTTCAGGCAACTCCCAGGAAAGTTCAACCATCCCAGGAGATAATCCAGCCTACGTAGGTGAAATTTCAAATTTTTGAGGAAAACCTTCAGCCATCAAAATGGAAACTTCAACCACCGAGTGTGAAATTTCAGCCACCTCAAAGAAATTTCAACTATCAAGGGTGCAAATTTTAAATTTGTGAGAAAACAGTTAACAATGCTAGGTAAAACTTCAAATATTACATGGGAAATTTCAGTGAAGGCACAGGAAAGTTCAGTCTTTGCAGGTGAAAATTCAACCATCTCAGGCAAAACTTCAACCTTCATAGGATAAAGGTCAACCATTGTAGTTGACATTTTAACCATCGAAAGAGAGACTGCAAAAATAACAGGCAAGATATAGTCACCTCAAAGGAAAGTTCCGCCATCACAGCAGAAACTACCAGGTGAAATTTCAACATTTGCTGGAGAATCGTCAGCCATCACAATGGAAACTTCAACCACTGCAGGTGAAATTTCATCCACCTCAAAGGAAACTTCAAATATTGAGGGTGAATATTCAAACTTTCTAGGAAATACGCCAACGATCCTTCATTCAAACTCAACCATTATCAGGGAAGTTTCAGCCATGGCACAGGAAAGTTCAGTCTTTGCAGGTGAAAATTCACCACTTTCAGGAGAAACTTCAAACTTCACAGGAAAACCTGAAACCACTGCTTCTGACATGAGAACATTGCAAGGGAGACTTCAAACATCACATGGGACATTTCAGTCACATCACAGGAAAATCCAAACATCACAGGTAAACAGCGAGCCAAGCCAGGTGACATTTCAAACATTCTGGAAAAATTTCAAACATCACAATGGAAACTTGAACCATCGCAGGTGAAGTTTCAGGCACCTCAAAAGAAGGACAACTGTGGAAGGTGTAATTTTAAAATTGGAGGAAAAAAATCAACCATAACAGGTAAAACATCAACCATTACTGGCAGAAATTCTGCAATGGCTCAGGAAAGTTCAGTCTTTACAGGCAAAAATTCAACAATCTCAGGTTAAATTTCAACCTTTACAGAAAAAAATTCAACCATCGTAGGTGACATTTCAACCATCACAAGAGAGATTTCAAATATCTCAAGCGACATTTCAGGCAACTCCCAGGAAATTTCAACCATCCCAGGAGATAATCCAGCCTACATAGGTGAAATTTCAAACTTTTGAGGAAAACCTTCAGCCATCAAAATGGAAACTTCAACCACCGAGTGTGAAATTTCAGCCACCTCAAAGAAAATTCAACTATCAAGGGTGCAAATTTTAAATTTCTGAGAAAACAGTTAACAATGCTAGGTAAAACTTCAAATATTACATGGGAAATTTCAGTGATGGCACAGGAAAGTTCAGTCTTTGCAGGTGAAAATTCAACCATCTCAGGCAAAACTTCAACCTTCATAGGAAAAAGGTCAACCACTGTAGTTGACATTTTAACCATCGAAAGAGAGACTGCAAAAATAACAGGCAAGATATAGTCACCTCAAAGGAAAGTTCCGCCATCACAGCAGAAACTACCAGGTGAAATTTCAACATTTGCTGGAGAATCGTCAGCCATCACAATGGAAACTTCAACCACTGCAGGTGAAATTTCATCCACCTCAAAGGAAACTTCAACTATTGAGGGTGAATATTTAAACTTTCTAGGAAATACGCCAACCATCCTTCATTCAAACTAAACCATTACCAGGGAAGTTTCAGCGATGGCACAGGAAAGTTCAGTCTTTGCAGGTGATCATTCACCACATTCAGGAGAAACTTCAACCTTCACAGGAAAACCTGAAACCACTGCTTCTGACATGAGAACATTGCAAGGGAGACTTCAAACATCACATGGGACATTTCAGTCACATCACAGGAAAATCCAAACATCACAGGTAAACAGCGAGCCAAGCCAGGTGACATTTCAAACATTCTGGAAAAATTTCAAACATCACAATCGAAACTTGAACCATCGCAGGTGAAGTTTCAGGCACCTCAAAAGAAGGACAACTATGGAAGGTGTAATTTTAAACTTTGGAGGAAAAAAATCAACCATAACAGGTAAAACATCAACCATTACTGGCAGAAATTCTGCAATGGCTCAGGAAAGTTCAGTCTTTACAGGCAAAAATTCAACAATCTCAGGTTAAATTTCAACCTTTACAGAAAAAAATTCAACCATCGTAGGTGACATTTCAACCATCACAAGAGAGATTTCAAATATCTCAAGCGACATTTCACGCAACTCCCAGGAAAGTTCAACCATCCCAGGAGATAATCCAGCCTACATAGGTGAAATTTCAAACTTTTGAGGAAAACCTTCAGCCATCAAAATGGAAACTTCAACCACCGAGTTTGAAATTTCAGCCACCTCAAAGAAATTTCAACTATCAAGGGTGCAAATTTTAAATTTGTGAGAAAACAGTTAACAATGCTAGGTAAAACTTCAAATATTACATGGGAAATTTCAGTGAAGGCACAGGAAAGTTCAGTCTTTGCAGGTGAAAATTCAACCATCTCAGGCAAAACTTCAACCTTCATAGGATAAAGGTCAACCATTGTAGTTGACATTTTACCCATCGAAAGAGAGACTGCAAAAATAACAGGCAAGATATAGTCACCTCAAAGGAAAGTTCCGCCATCACAGCAGAAACTACCAGGTGAAATTTCAACATTTGCTGGAGAATCGTCAGCCATCACAATGGAAACTTCAACCACTGCAGGTGAAATTTCATCCACCTCAAAGGAAACTTCAACTATTGAGGGTGAATATTCAAACTTTCTAGGAAATACGCCAACGATCCTTCATTCAAACTCAACCATTATCAGGGAAGTTTCAGCGATGGCACAGGAAAGTTCAGTCTTTGCAGGTGAAAATTCACCACTTTCAGGAGAAACTTCAAACTTCACAGGAAAACCTGAAACCACTGCTTCTGACATGAGAACATTGCAAGGGAGACTTCAAACCTCACATGGGACATTTCAGTCACATCACAGGAAAATCCAAACATCACAGGTAAATAGCGAGCCAAGCCAGGTGACATTTCAAACATTGTAGGAAAAACTTCAAACATCACAATGGAAACTTGAACCATCGCAGGTGAAGTTTCAGGCACCTCAAAAGAAGGACAACTATGGAAGGTGTAATTTTAAACTTTGGAGGAAGAAAATCAACCATAACAGGTAAAACATCAACCATTACTGGCAGAAATTGTGCAATGGCTCAGGAAAGTTCAGTCTTTACAGGCAAAAATTCAACAATCTCAGGTTAAATTTCAACCTTTACAGAAAAAAATTCAACCATCGTAGGTGACATTTCAACCATCACAAGAGAGATTTCAAATATCTCAAGCGACATTTCAGGCAACTCCCAGGAAATTTCAACCATCCCAGGAGATAATCCAGCCTACATAGGTGAAATTTCAAACTTTTGAGGAAAACCTTCAGCCATCAAAATGGAAACTTCAACCACCGAGTGTGAAATTTCAGCCACCTCAAAGAAAATTCAACTATCAAGGGTGCAAATTTTAAATTTCTGAGAAAACAGTTAACAATGCTAGGTAAAACTTCAAATATTACATGGGAAATTTCAGTGATGGCACAGGAAAGTTCAGTCTTTGCAGGTGAAAATTCAACCATCTCAGGCAAAACTTCAACCTTCATAGGAAAAAGGTCAACGACTGTAGTTGACATTTTAACCATCGAAAGAGAGACTGCAAAAATAACAGGCAAGATATAGTCACCTCAAAGGAAAGTTCCGCCATCACAGCAGAAACTTCCAGGTGAAATTTCAACATTTGCTGGAGAATCCTCAGCCATCACAATGGAAACTTCAACCACTGCAGGTGAAATTTCATCCACCTGAAAGGAAACTTAAACTATTGAGGGTGAATATTTAAACTTTCTAGGAAATACGCCAACCATCCTTCATTCAAACTCAACCATTACCAGGGAAGTTTCAGCGATGGCACAGGAAAGTACAGTCTTTGCAGGTGAAAATTCACCACATTCAGGAGAAACTTCAACCTTCACAGGAAAACCTGAAAGCACTGCTTCTGACATGAGAACATTGCAAGGGAGACTTCAAACATCACATGGGACATTTCAGTCACATCACAGGAAAATCCAAACATCACAGGTAAACAGCGAGCCAAGCCAGGTGACATTTCAAACATTCTGGAAAAATTTCAAACATCACAATGGAAACTTGAACCATCGCAGGTGAAGTTTCAGGAACCTCAAAAGAAGGACAACTATGGAAGGTGTAATTTTAAACTTTGGAGGAAAAAAATCAACCATAACAGGTAAAACATCAACCATTACTGGCAGAAATTCTGCAATGGCTCAGGAAAGTTCAGTCTTTACAGGCAAAAATTCAACAATCTCAGGTTAAATTTCAACCTTTACAGAAAAAAATTCAACCATCGTAGGTGACATTTCAACCATCACAAGAGAGATTTCAAATATCTCAAGCGACATTTCAGGCAACTCCCAGGAAATTTCAACCATCCCAGGAGATAATCCAGCCTACATAGGTGAAATTTCAAACTTTTGAGGAAAACCTTCAGCCATCAAAATGGAAACTTCAACCACCGAGTGTGAAATTTCAGCCACCTCAAAGAAATTTCAACTGTCAAGGGTGCAAATTTTAAATTTGTGAGAAAACAGTTAACAATGCTAGGTAAAACTTCAAATATTACATGGGAAATTTCAGTGAAGGCACAGGAAAGTTCAGTCTTTGCAGGTGAAAATTCAACCATCTCAGGCAAAACTTCAACCTTCATAGGATAAAGGTCAACCATTGTAGTTGACATTTTAACCATCAAAAGAGAGACTGCAAAAATAACAGGCAAGATATAGTCACCTCAAAGGAAAGTTCCGCCATCACAGCAGAAACTACCAGGTGAAATTTCAACATTTGCTGGAGAATCGTCAGCCATCACAATGGAAACTTCAACCACTGCAGGTGAAATTTCAGCCACTTCAAAGGAAACTTCAACTATTGAGGGTGAATATTTAAACTTTCTAGGAAATATGCCAACCATCCTTCTTTGAAACTCAACCATTACCAGGGAAGTTTCAGCGATGGCACAGGAAAGTTCAGTCTTTGCAGGTGAAAATTCACCACTTTCAGGAGAAACTTCAACCTTCACAGGAAAATCTGAAACCACTGCTTCTGACATGAAAACATTGCAAGGGAGACTTCAAACATCACATGGGACATTTCAGTCACATCACAGGAAATTCCAAACATCACAGGTAAATAGCGAGGCAAGCCAGGTGACATTTCAAACATTGTAGGAAAAACTTCAAACATCACAATGGAAACTTGAACCATCGCAGGTGAAGTTTCAGGCACCTCAAAAGAAGGACAACTATGGAAGGTGTAATTTTAAATTTGGAGGAAAAAAATCAACCATAACAGGTAAAACATCAACCATTACTGGCAGAATTTCAGCAATGGCTCAGGAAAGTTCCGTCTTTACAGGCAAAAATTCAAGTATCTCAGGTTAAATTTCAACCTTTACAGAAAAAAATTCAACCATCGTAGGTGACATTTCAACCATCACAAGAGAGATTTCAAATATCTCAAGAGACATTTCAGGCAACTCCCAGGAAAGTTCAACCATCCCAGGAGATAATCCAGCCTACATAGGTGAAATTTCAAACTTTTGAGGAAAACCTTCAGCCATCAAAATGGAAACTTCAACCACTGAGTGTGAAATTTCAGCCACCTCAAAGAAATTTCAACTATCAAGGGTGCAAATTTTAATTTTCTGAGAAAACAGTTAACAATGCTAGGTAAAACTTCAAATATTACATGGGAAATGTCAGTGATGGCACAGGAAAGTTCAGTCTTTGCAGGTGAAAATTCAACCATCTCAGGCAAAACTTCAACCTTCATAGGAAAAAGGTCAACCATTGTAGTTGACATTTTAACCATGGAAAGATAGACTGCAAAAATAACAGGCAAGATATAGTCACCTCAAAGGAAAGTTCTGCCATCACAGCAGAAACTACCAGGTGAAATTTCAACATTTGCTGGAGAATCGTGAGCCATCACAATGGAAACTTCAACCACTGCAGGTGAAATTTCAGCCACTTCAAAGGAAACTTCAACTATTGAGGGTGAATATTTAAACTTTCTAGGAAATATGCCAACCATCCTTCATTCAAACTCAACCATTACCAGGGAAGTTTCAGCGATGGCACAGGAAAGTTCAGTCTTTGCAGGTGAAAATTCACCACTTTCAGGAGAAACTTCAACCTTCACAGGAAAATCTGAAACCACTGCTTCTGACATGAAAACATTGCAAGGGAGACTTCAAACATCACATGGGACATTTCAGTCACATCACAGGAAAATCCAAATATCACAGGTAAATAGCGAGCCAAGCCAGGTGACATTTCAAACATTGTAGGAAAAACTTCAAACATCACAATGGAAACTTGAACCATCGCAGGTGAAGTTTCAGGCACCTCAAAAGAAGGACAACTATGGAAGGTGTAATTTTAAACTTTGGAGGAAAAAAAATCAACCATAACAGGTAAAACATCAACCATTACCGGCAGAATTTCAGCAATGGCTCAGGAAAGTTCAGGCTTTACAGGCAAAAATTCAACTATCTCAGGTTAAATTTCAACCTTTACAGAAAAAAATTCAACCATCGTAGGTGACATTTCAACCATCACAAGAGAGATTTCAAATATCTCAAGCGACATTTCAGGCAACTCCCAGGAAAGTTCAACCATCCCAGGAGATAATCCAGCCTACATAGGTGAAATTTCAAACTTTTGAGGAAAACCTTCAGCCATCAAAATGGAAACTTCAACCACCGAGTGTGAAATTTCAGCCACCTCAAAGAAATTTCAACTATCAAGGGTGCAAATTTTAAATTTCTGAGAAAACAGTTAACAATGCTAGGTAAAACCTCAAATATTACATGGGAAATGTCAGTGATGGCACAGGAAATTTCAGTCTTTGCAGGTGAAAATTCAACCATCTCAGGCAAAACTTCAACCTTCATAGGAAAAAGGTCAACCATTGTAGTTGACATTTTAACCATCGAAAGAGAGACTGCAAAAATAACAGGCAAGATATAGTCACCTCAAAGGAAAGTTCCGCCATCACAGCAGAAACTACCAGGTGAAATTTCAACATTTGCTGGAGAATCGTCAGCCATCACAATGGAAACTTCAACCACTGCAGGTGAAATTTCATCCACCTCAAAGGAAACTTCAACTATTGAGGGTGAATATTTAAACTTTCTAGGAAATATGCCAACCATCCTTCATTCAAACTCAACCATTACCAGGGAAGTTTCAGCGATGGCACAGGAAAGTTCAGTCTTTGCAGGTGAAAATTCACCACTTTCAGGAGAAACTTCAACCTTCACAGGAAAACCTGAAACCACTGCTTCTGACATGAAAAAATTGCAAGGTAGACTTCAAACATCACATGGGACATTTCAGTCACATCACAGGAAAATCCAAACATCACAGGTAAATAGCGAGCCAAGCCAGGTGACATTTCAAACATTGTAGGAAAAACTTCAAACATCACAATGGAAACTTGAACCATCGCAGGTGAAGTTTCAGGAACCTCAAAAGAAGGACAACTATGGAAGGTGTAATTTTAAACTTTGGAGGAAAAAAATCAAACATAACAGGAAAAACATCAACCATTACTGGCAGAATTTCAGCAATGGCTCAGGAAAGTTCAGTCTTTACAGGCAAAAATTCAACAATCTCAGGTTAAATTTCAACCTTTACAGAAAAAAATTCAACCATCGTAGGTGACATTTCAACCATCACAAGAGAGATTTCAAATATCTCAAGCGACATTTCAGGCAACTCCCAGGAAAGTTCAACCATCCCAGGAGATAATCCAGCCTACATAGGTGAAATTTCAAACTTTTGAGGAAAACCTTCTGCCATCAAAATGGAAACTTCAACCACCGAGTGTGAAATTTCAGCCACCTCAAAGAAATTTCAACTCTCAAGGGTGCAAATTTTAAATTTCTGAGAAAACAGTTAACAATGCTAGGTAAAACTTCAAATATTACATGGGAAATTTCAGTGATGGCACAGGAAAGTTCAGTCTTTGCAGGTGAAAATTCAACCATCTCAGGCAAA